>NC_080185.1:32351391-32651391 GCF_950295315.1 Erinaceus europaeus
CAAAATGAAAAGTTTTAAAGATTATTTCTAAAACAAGCTTACATTAATAGCAATCTTTTAATACTAAGTCTTCAGAAACTTCCTAGTAAAGCATAAAAGTATAGAATATTAATACATTTTATTATTAACACCCAAATCTATGAAGTAAACTGCATCTTCCTAAAATTTTTGTTGTATTTTTCTCTAAAAAGGTGGGATTTTACACAGGAAATTAATAATTCAAGTAGATAATAAAAGTAAGATACTCTTAAGGTATTTATTTAAACTATTTTAGAAGTCCAAACAAGTTTAAAATATTTGCTATATAAATTCATAAGATGCAAATGTAATCACTAGTATGATTTAAGTTAGATAGCATATATTTAAGGTAATAAAGGCTAAAATGTGTAATATGGATACATAAAGATTGTTCTGTATGCTACAAAATGTAACCTTCACAGATTAGTTTCTTTCACTCTGTAATATGCATTTATGCTTCCTCCAAGAATTTTCATTTTATTTTATTTTTGAGAGAGATGGAGAGAGAGAGAGAGAGAGAGAGAGAGAGAGAGAGAGAGATGGAGAGATACCAGAACACTGCTCAGCTCTGGCTTATGAGGGTTCAGGGGACTGAACTTGGGACTTTGGGGCCTCAGGCAAGAGAGTCTCTTTGCATAACCATCTCCCCTGCCCAGATTTTCATATTTTATCGGTTCATTTCTTTTTAGCAATGAATAGTATCACATTGTCTACAGCACTAGTTTATTTATCCACCTACTGAAAGACAGCTTGGTTGCTTCCAAGTTCTTGCAATTATGAGTAAAACTGCTATAAACATCTGAGTGCAGGTTTTTGTGTGAAAATAAATTTTCAACTCCTTTGGATAAGTACCAAAGAGTGTTATTGCTTGATCAGATGGTAAAATTGTATTCAGGTTTGCCAAAATCTCTCCCAAAGCAGCTGTTACATTTTGCATTCCCACCAGCAATGAATGAGAGTTCCAGTTGCTTTATGTCCTCACTAATGTTTGATGGTGTAAGAGTTCTGTATTTTTATCATTTTAATAAGTGTATGGTGGTATCTCATTGCAGTTTTCATTTGAATTTACTCTTGGCATATGATGTGGATTATCTTTTCATATGCTTGTTTGTTGAAATGTCTGTTAAAGTCTCTAGTCCTTTTTCTTAACTGGGTGATTTTTCAGTTGAATGCTAAATGCATCTTAAAAACATTAATATTTATTTAATTATTTCAGGATAGAAAATAGAAAGAGTGGGAAAGTGTAATAGAAGCCAGGACACTGCTTTGGTGTAGACAGTGTTGAAGATTGAACCCTGGGCTTCATGTATACACATACTGAAGTCTAGCCATTATAATTCTCCTGTCACATTTTTTTAAATATTTCATTAGTGAACCTTAATCACAGGTGTGTCTTTCTTTTTAAATATTCATGTATTCCCTTTTGTTGCCCTTGTTGATTTTTATTGTTGTAGCTATTATTGATGTTGTCGTTGCTGGATAGCATAGAGAGAAATGGAGAGAGGAGGCACCATGATTTGAACTCCTCCCTTCCCCCCACCTAGTCATGAAGAAGAGTATAGAGAATTTTAAAAGAAATACACATTGAAAAACCTTAGGAACTATCAATACCATTCTTAGGAATTTATCCAAAAGACATGAAAACACAAATTCAGAGGAACCAGATGGTTGTGAGTACGATCTGGATGAGTCATCTTTCACCCCATTAATCATGAGGGTTTATTTGACTGAACTGGCTAGCTAGGTGTCCCCTTCCTCCTTCACCACTCTGTGTATATCCTTCCCCAAATCAAATAGAGACTGATAGTTCTTCAGTCAAGGGCTTATGAGTAGCTGTGCTACCCTGCTAGAACCTACAAACAAACTTTCAAAGGGACAGATGCATTCCTGTGTTCATAGCTGTATTATTCACAACAGACAAAATACAGAAGCAACCTAAATGTCCATCAAGATATGACTGAATAAGGAAGTTATGGGACATATACTCTAGAATAATATTCAGAAATTTAAAAATATGATATTTTATCCTTTGGGACAAAATGAATGGAAATGGAGGTGATTATACTTAGTGGAGTATTTAAAGAAGTTAAAAGCAACTATGAGATGGTTTCATTCATATGTGGAATTGAAACACATACATTGAAAAGAAAGTAGTCAACCAATGTTTGTCACTGGGAGAACAATGATGATCATCATTGTGGGGGGCGGCACAGGACTTTGGTGGTGGGAGTGGTATGTAATCATATGCCAATCATTTTATAATTATGTAAATCACTAATAAAAAGTAAAAATAAATACATAATAAAATAGTTCGGTTAGTAGGACACAGGACTTGCATGCCTAAGGCATTAGGTTCAATGCACATTGTCACATTTACTGAAGTGTTCTGATTTCTCTCATATGAAACTTTCTCTTTCTCATATATAATAAACAAAATAAGTATTTAAAAGATTAGTGAAATAAATATATGTATGTCATACAAATATATTTAAATATACTTTAATCAAACTTATAAACACCATATGTTAGAATCATACAAAAGTGTGTGATGTGTGTGTGTGTGAACAGATAGCAATTGGGGAAAATTTATGTTTGAATACTGACAAAAAATACTTGTTGATCTGAATGTAGAGAGTTAACAGTATTTGACAGTAGCTTAGTGGCAAAAAGCTCGTATTTAATGTATTTATTCAATAATAGCCTAAATTAACTATTACTTGAATTTGTCCAGTGAGAACATATTATTAAAATTATTGGTTAATAAAGTAAAAATGTTAATGTGAATTTAATTGTAACAAAATATTATTTACATTAATATTAACATTTAAATAAGAATCAACATAATAGAATGATGAGTGCTTAAATACAAAAATGATACATCAATGACCTTTTCAAGCATTTCAGTATGGAAAATGGAAGATACGGATGATGGTAACTTGACTTTGAATTAATAACCTTCTTAAACTTCACTGAAAAGCTTTAATATAATGACAATTCCCATCCATATTTTATTGCTGTAGTATCACTCCATTAGTCTGCTAAATAATTTCTCAGACTAATTATACTTCTTTATCTTTCAGAAGGAGAAAAAAACCCACATTCATTGTGGAGGTTAACGATTGTAGATGCTACTGTGCTATCAATTTAATCATATATGTTATTTTTACTGATATTTTATCATTCTTATGCCACATATGCATAGAAAAATGCCTGGTGAAACATTGTACATTTTTTTATCAGCAGGAATATTTAGAATTGTGCTATATTGGGCCCGGGTGGTGGCGCACCTGGTTGAGTGCACATGTTACAGTGCACAAGGACCCAGGTTCGAGCCCCCGGTCCCCACCTGCAGGGGAAAAGCTTTGCAAGTGGTGAAGCAGGGTTGCAGGTGTCTCTCTGTCTCTCTTCCTCTCTGTCTCCCAATTCCTCTCGACTTCTGGCTGTCTCTATCCAATAAATAAACAAAGATAAAAAAGAATTGTGCTATGTTTCACAGACATTTTTCTATGCATATGTGGCATAAGAATGATAAAAATCAATAAAGAAACGAAGAAGCTAACTGAAGAGATAAACTAGAACTAACTATTGAACATTTTCAGAGTAAAAATGGTGATTTCACCTTTTTTTAGCCCATCTTGGATGGAGCTTGAAGAAATCATGTTAGTGAAATAAGTTAGAAACATAAGGATGAATATGGGATGATCTCAATCATAGGATGAAGTTGAAAATAAGATCAGAAGAGAAAACACTAAGTAGAACTTTGACTGGAGTTAGTGTATTGCACCAAAGTAAAAGATGAGTTCAGGTCCTGGAACAGGATGTCAATATACCTAGTAGGGGTTGTATTGCTGTGTGGAAAGAATGAGAAATGTCATGTAATTACAAACTATTGTATTTACTCTTGACTCTAAAACATTAATACTCCAATAAAGAAATAATAAAAAAAGTTTCCTTCAATATGAGCGGGGCTGGTTTTGAACTTGGTTCATATGTATGGCAAGGCAACATAGTAACCAAGTGAAATATATATATATATATATATATATATATATATATATATATACAACTACATCAGTGATTCTTTATTAGTGATAATATTGGCTTACAAAATTACAAGATAACAGGGGAACAATTCCACACCATTCACACTACCAGAATTCTCTGACCCCACTCCCTCCATTGGATACTGCAGTGGTTCTTTCAAGTGCACAGATATGGGGTTGACATATATATATTCTATCTAGCATCTATATTTATCCTATGATACTATCTTCTATTCCTTTTTAAATCACACCTACATCTATTACTACTTTAGAGAGCTTTTTGTTTTACCTCTTCTTTTTTATTATCTTTATTTATTTTTGGATAGAGACATCCAGCAATTGAGAGAAAGGAGAAGATAGAGAAACAGAGAGCCACTTGCTGTACTGCTTCATCACTTGTGAATCTTTCTAACTGTAGGTGGGAAGCTGAAGCTTGAACCCAGGTTCTTGCACATTGTAGCATGTACACTCGTACCAAGTGCACCACCCCTAGACCTCTTGTTTTCCCTCTTCTCTCTCTGAGTCTTGTTAGGATTGGGTTTCAGAGCTCTCTGGTAATATTTACTTAACATTTATCCCTGACTGGGAGTATGAATATTTTTTTTGTGGTGCAGAAGATGGAAATTTTGGCTTTTATGATTGCTTCTGTGTTGGACAAGGGCAATGGCAGGTCAATCCATACACCTAGGCTGTTTCTATCTTTCTCTAGTGAGGTAAGGTTCTGGAAAGGTGAGGTTCCAGCACAAAATGGTGAGGTCCCCTGCTCAGGGAATTTGAGATGGAATCATAGGAACATCTGCAACTTGATGTCTGAAAGGCAATTAAGATATGAAGCAGGACAAAATGTATAATAAACAAGAACCAGAAAAGTAGGAATAGAGCAGATAAGAATAGGGATTTTAGGGTGGTAAGAATCTAGGACATCTATATTAGGTATGATCATAGGAGTCCATGACTTTAGGAATTTTGCTTGAGCTTGATAGTTAACGTGGAGGTGGACTGAGAATATTGTTTGGGAAGATATAGTTGGAGTTACAAAAATGACTAGAAATTAGATTAGGGCAGAGAGTATCTCCCAGACTTGAAGAGGTTATATCAATACAATTAACTGTTTATGAAACCAATCTTACCTAGATCTACGTATATTCATATTTATCACTTTAACAAGTATATCTGAGTTGCTTTCAATCTGAGCTCACAGTCTATGGTCACAGCTGGGAACATTCTAGGCTGTACTCATTTCAGGAACAATCATCTTCCAGTGTCACAGTAGGCTGACCCAACCTCCCTTTGTAAATTGTGGCAATCCCTACCATTGCTATTTATTAGTAAAGGCATGATCCTGGAGAGGCCCTCAAAAGAGCTTATGATGATGTCCCTGATGGAAGTGACCAGTGATGGTGGAGTGAGGGGTCTATTAGATGTCCAGGCCCATCCTAGGATTCCGTGACCCCCACATGATGGTTAGCCTGGGAGTGACCCAAAAGTCCATAATCCTGTGATCTGGTCTCTTGCCCTTTTCCAGGTTTTGTAGTCCCTTCCTTATCTGACAAGTTTGGACTTTATCCTAGCTGTTAAAGCACAGAGAATAATTTATTGTATCCAAACCAGTGAGGGACTATGACTTTGTTGGAGTGCATGTACTCTGAAATGAACTGTGTAGTCTCATGTGTTATGAAAGGTCTCACCAGATTACTGGAATTGAAAGGCTGACATTTTAAGTTTGGTGTCTCTTGATGGAATCTGAAGCAGAAAGGCAGTGGCAGCATAACTTGGGATGGTGACACTGACTGCATTGATTTTGTTGAGATCATCTAGGCAGTTTAATAGGGCAAGAAATGGAGAGGAGAGGTATCAAGAAATTCAAGTAAAGTCTCAGAGGTTCCAGAACTGGGGGAAATACAAATTTTAAAGAGAACAAGGGAGGTTCCTTTTGGTCTTAAAGTTTATAAAGGAAAAAGATAACTATTATTACAACTAAGTTAGTTGGAACTTGTTTTTCTTTGAAAATTCCATGGATAGAAATATTTTCCTCACCATATTTTATGTAATTTAATGTTATCTACTAATAATGTATCTTAGATATTGACAGGAACAAATGGTTTCACCTGGTGTAAAGTTTTGGGTAACTCAGTATTAAGGGTTATTTTTAGGAATCACATGTCTGAATTCAATTATCTTACAAACCTGAAATAATAAATGCTTAGACTAAAGAAATATATACTCAGAACTAAAATATAGGTAGTTTAAAAACTTGAAATATTCAGTCTATTTCCCCCCTGGCATATGAAATTATATGACTTATACAATTATGAGATAATAAGAGTGAGTACTGCCTGACACCACTGTCACCACCAAAGATCTTTGTTCCCAATGCCACACCCTGAAAATCCCACACTAGTTAAGTTTATCTATACACAAAACAATTTTAAAATCCATATATATTTTATCTAAATATAAGAGCATTGGTGACTGGGAGTCTGGAAGTAGCACAATGGGTTAAGCGTAGGTGGCGTGAAGAGCAAGGACCTGCATAAGGATCCTGGTCGTGCCTTCACATGCTGGGCTAGCTCAGAGGGAGAGAGAGAGGATTCAGGAACTCGTGGCAGAGTGGTAATACAATACTTTATTCACATGGGAGCGTCCCAGAGTTAATATACCCTGCAGGCAGGGCGGTCTCGATGTAGAAAATAGATCAGGCAAAACAATGATTATGTAAATAGGCCATAGTGTCAGCAATGGAGGATGGAGCAGGGGGTCTGCCTGACATTCACAGGCTGTGAAGCAGGTCTGCAGGTGTCTATCTTTTGATTCCCCCTCTCTGTCTTCCCCTCCTCTCTCCATTTCTTTTGGTCCTATCTAACAATGACGACATCAGTAGCAACAACAATAATAACTACAACAACAATAAAAAATATAAGGGCAACAAAAGGGAAAATAAATAAAATATTGTTGGTGACATGTACAGTTTACTGACTTCACATGCTTAAATGATTCTGAGCATAAGCAGAATTGAGTGGTTGGGTCACAAGTAATATCTAAGAAATAGTATGTACTATCCAGTAGATCTATCAGAAATTATATGTAGTACTTCAGGTGACTATGTGCTCATGCATTAGTGATATCAAAGTAGAGACTAAAATACCATCTATTATTATATTGGAAAGAAGTCCAATAATTAAATAGAAGAACTGATTGTAACGTCAAGATACCTCAATCAACTTACCAGTTTGTTAAAAGCATACAATTTATGTCTGAAAAATCTACTCAAAATACTTTGAAGTGCGTATTTATAGCATATGGAATTTTCTCCACTTTGTTCTCACTACTGACTTGTTTAGTGTATTTCCGTAGACTCGTATTAACCACACACTGGTAGAGTCAGGCTAAATAAATTTCCTCCTTTTCTATGATAGAGGAAAGTTACTTTATTAGTTTTGGAATATTCTCTTTTCATTGTTTTCTAGGGCAGTTTTGTATGGAATAATACATAATTGTCCGGTTATTTTATTTTGCACTAGGCTGGACACTGCTGTTTAATAAGACAATGGTTGACATTATAACAATTATTCCTATTCATGGATATGGAGACATATTTGTATGTTACAATGAATGAGGGATAAACAAGACTGTGTTTAAAGGCTGAACTGGAAATAAAATCAGTAAGTGAAAAGTCAATAATTGAAATCATCACTTTTGTGCACTGAGGATTTATTTTCATTGGCAGTAATTATTTGAATTTGTTGATTCTTCAGAAAACAAATTCCTATTTTCTGAGATTGATATTGTTATAATTTACCTGGATATCACTTAATTCTCTAGAAATCACAAGACTAATAAATGTCAAGAAATATGCCTATGTTGAAAACAATGGAATGGTATGTTTAACTTATAGCTGCTGTCCTATCTGTGAATACTAGGCTGTCATATATATATATTATTACAGGGTACTATGTTCATGTCAGTTTCTCTTCTCTTTACTCAAATTTGTAAATTAGTCTTTGTTGCTCTATAATCCCTTATGGAGACTAGAACAAAAACAAAATGCAAAATTAAGGTGACTGCATTTGACTACAATTTTCAGATTGTGAATTGCAATATACCTGGCTATTGGTGTGTTCTCAGCACTTTGCTTAAATAAATTTTTATACAAACTGGAAGTGATGACAAAGAATGAGGAAATTTACCATATTTATGGTAACTTACTATATGTGTGTGTGTGTATGCAAATTCTAATCTAGCTAGCTGAGTGCCTCTACTTTTATCCTCTTAAACTGAACATAATCTTGTTTTGTTCCTTTAGAAAATAAAAATATATATTGGGAAACAACAAATACATAGAATGGATTGAATTTTTGTTCTCACTGATGTTGCTCTTGCTCAAACTACTTTCTTCAATTTTAT
Source organism: Erinaceus europaeus (assembly GCF_950295315.1). Lineage (NCBI taxonomy): Eukaryota > Metazoa > Chordata > Mammalia > Eulipotyphla > Erinaceidae > Erinaceus > Erinaceus europaeus. Next base: position 32,359,857 of record NC_080185.1, read on the forward strand.
TTTCTTGCATCTCAGTCTAACAGTTGAGATTTTGATATACTGTGACATGTCACAAGGCCCACCTTAACTCTGAACACCATGCTCTGAGTTTATTTCTCACTCCATAGTCATGATTTTTCTTTATGTATCATTGACTTAATGCTTATAAAGAACTTATCAATTTCAGTGCACCTATGAGAAACACAAAGTCTAGACATCTATTTAAGTTAAGGAGAGTCTGGGCAAACTAACACAGTGAAACTCACAAGACAAATAAATAATGTTTTACACACACAGACACACACACACAAACACACACGCACACACACACACACTGATAGATCAAGATGATAGTCTCTCTTGAATCTTTCACTGAGCACTGATTAGGGGATGTATTTCAAGAATTTACCTAAAATAAAGAAATAAGCAACTAAAAGGAGTGTGGAAAGCAGTAGCAATAAATCAACTAAGGCATTAGAAATTATACTTAGAGTGATACTGCTTCAGTAGATAGGTTAAGTTAATTTTAGACTAAAAGCTGTTCTGGTCTAATAGACTTAAAGTAAAATTTCTGAATCATTAACTGTGTCCATGTAACATAATAATATCCAAGAATTAATAACTTATCAGGGTACAATAATATCAAATACACAGTAGTAAAACTAGGTTACAATAGCATGGGGTCCTGGGATCAATCCCCGGCAGCACACATACCAGAGTGATGTCTGGTTCTTTCTCTCTCTCCTCTTATATTTCAAATAAATAAAATATTTAAAATATATATAAAAAAGAAAGCTATATTGAAGTAAACATGACTACATGTTAAGAAAAATCCTTAAATTCATTGAAATATCTCCAATTTTTCTTAGAAGATAAAAACTGCAATGTTATAATGAAAACAGCTATATTTAATTATGACATTGCTACAAATAAAAATAATCACAAACTTGATAATGATAATTGAAACAGGAACAATCATATGAAACAGTAAGACATAACAGTTTCTGATATCAAACTAGATTATGAAACTAAATAGAGACTTCTGGGAGTAGGGCCATGACAGAATAGTTACCAGCAAACCAAGTTTCCCTAACATAACTATTAACAATAAAGAACAATAACAACAAAAATTAACAAAACACCATTGGAAACGCCATCAGAGAGCATCTATCTTTGACTAAATGACACATCATTCTCTGAGATGGGTGAACATTGAACAGTAGCTGAAGGAGGGGAAGTGGAAGGGCATTCCAGGGCTGCAGGTAAGGTACATATCACATTTCATTGTTCAAGTAGCACTGAATAGCTTAAGGACTGAGGAGAGTTTAGGAACTCTTAAACCTTGACCTTGGGGGATTTCTCCTGAGGCCATCTAGATGCTGGCCAGTCCACAAATCTCACTAAAGAAACTGAAGATTTCACAGAGATTCTATCATGTTGCTATTTTTTCTTACAGTACCTAGTGATTTGCTTGAGTGTAATGTATTCAACTTTTGCATTATTTACATTTGTATGAGACACTTTTTCTGGGACAAATTATTATACAGTTGAAGCAAGTGGTGAGAGACATCTTGCTCAGTTAAGCATTTGCTTTGCCATGTGTGAAGACCTGGATTTGAGCCATACAACTACAGTGGAAGGCATAAGAGGAGCTCCATGTACTATAGAGCTGTATCTCTACTGACCCTCCCCTCCCTCTCTCCCCCACCCCCTTACTAAATTGTTTAAAAAAGAAGAAAAAAATTAATTCTAGTCTCTTTATGTGTTATCTTGTATGCAAGAGGCCTTGACTTTATCCCCTGATATATTCCTCTCTCTCTCTCCTGTCCCTTTCCCTTCCTTTCTCCCTCCTCCTTTCTTCTTCTGGTTGCTTTTCTCTTTGATTTATTTTTTTCTTTTCTTTTCTTATTTTTTTAAAGATTTTTAGAAATATCCATTTATTTATTTCCTTTTGTTGCCCTTACTTTTTGTTGTAGTTATTATTATTGTTCTTTTTGATGTAGTTGTTGTTGGATAGGACAGAGAGAAATGAAGAAAGGAGGGGAAGACAGAGTGAGAAAGAAAGATAAACACCTGAAGACCTGCTTCACCTCTTGTGAAGTGACTCCCCTGCTAGGGGCTCAAACCTGGATCCTTATGAGGTCCTTGCACTTTGCGCCACTTGTGCTTAACCCTCTGTGCTACTCTCGACTCCCTGTTTTCTTTTCTTTTCTTTTCTTTTCTTTTCTTTTCTTTTCTTTTCTTTTCTTTTCTTTTCTTTTCTTTTCTTCTCTTCTCTTCTCTTCTCTTCTCTTTTTTCTTTTCTTTTCTTTTCTTCTTTTCTTCTTTTCTTTGTTCTTCCCTCCCCCCCTCCCCTCTCCCCTCCCCTCTCCTCCCTTCTACCCTCCCCTCCCTTCTTCCCTCCCCTCTCCTCTCCCCTCCCCACCTTTCCCCTCCCCTACCCACCCCTCCCTTCCCCTCCCCTCCCCTCCCCTGCTCTCTCCTCCTCTCCTCTCCTCTCCTCTCCTCCCCTCCCCTCCCCTCCCCTCCCCTCCCCTCCCCTCCCCTCTCCTCCCCTCCCCTCTCCTCTCCTCTCCTCTCCTCTCCTCTCCTCTCCTCTCCTCTCCTCTCCTCTCCTTTCATCTCCTCTCCTTTCATCTCCTCTTTTGTTTGGCAATTTTCAGCTCCAGTTTATGCTAGAGCCTGGGATAAAACCAGAAACCCTGGAACCTCAGGAATTAAAGGCTTTTCCATAACTATTGTGCTACCTTCCTCCCCACAGCTCTGCATCAAAAAATATATATGGGACAAAAGAAAAAGGTTCAGTTTGTTTGAGAGGGTATGAACAGGCATAGACCTGAGATGCTGTGTAATGTTTTTGCTTATATGAAACACCCAGAATATATATAGAGAGAGAGAGATAGAAAGATGTCTAGTGGTCTGGTGGAGTTTGTGACTAATGGAAAATAGATAAGGACTGCCCAATAAATTTAGAGATCTCTTTCAGGGGTAATTACAATATCTTGTAACTATATAGATGTGATAGTTGTACATTTTCAATTTGCTATATTTCACTGAATAGTGTATTTAATTGTTTAATAGTTAAGTTGAGGCTAAAATAATCTCTTCTAAGAAAATTAGCTTTCTAAAATTAAATATTCTTTCTGAAAACATATGAACATATAATTTGTACATGCTATAAGGTCATGGTGAACTTGCCTGGTCCTGTATGTAATTTCTTTTTCTTCAATTGATTTAATTATAATCAACAACTCTGTTGGATAAGAGGGGGTACAGTTCTATACAATTCTCACCACCAGAGTTCTGCATTCCATCCCCTCCATTTGGAGGATTTCTATTTTTTATCCTTCTGGGAGTATGGGCCCAGGATCATTATGTGGTACAGAAGGTGGAGGTCGGCTACTGTAATTGCTTTTCCACTGGATGTGGCATTGGCAGGTCTATCTGTCCTTCCAACCTGTTTCTGTCTTTCTCTAGTGGGGAATGGCTCAGGAGAGGTGGGGTTCCAGGACACTAATTTATTTTTTTAATTTATTTTTTATTTAAGAAAGGATAAATTAACAAATCCATAGGGTAGGAGGGGTACAACTCCACACAATTTCCACCACCCAATCTCCATATCCCACCCCCTCCCCTGATAGCCTTCCCATTCTCTATCCCTCTGGGAGCATGGACCCAGGGTCTTTGATGTATGGACTCTCTCAAAAGCCTAGACCAAGTAGATCAGAAGCAACCAATAGCACAGCTATATACAAGATACTGGGTACTGTACAGCAAACCCTAACAAAAGGACTTTTCAGACTTAACCCAATTACCAAATAATGTGATGATAACATTAACTATCAATTGTCTTTTTGAACCCTAAGACAGCAGGAATCTCACATCTCCCCTATAGAACCTCTACTTCCCCCAGTCCTTGAACCTTTGGATAGGGCCCACTTTCCTGTATGCCTCTCCCAATCCATATCAAATAATATTGCATCTGCCGATCGCAACCTAATCAACACAACAATTGCCACCTCAACATGCTTCACTTCACACTGTGTCCAGAGACTTCACGTGTGGAATGACAACCCTTCAGCTTCATTACTCGGGTGAGACCTTTCCTTACACAGTATTCTCTAATGACACTAATTTCTTAAAGAGGATCTTAAGTCATTATGTACATGTTAGCTACCTATGGTCCTGTTCTACCCATTTTTACAATTCAATTCATCAACTCAATCAATTTTTTTCTACAAATCTATTACTAAAATGACATTTACAATTAGAAAAAAAAAGACTAGATGTCCTCTTCGTTGCACCCAGTAAATGAGTGAAAGTCAGTGAACTAAAATAGGTCCATGACTATCAGAAATAGGACTAGTCTCATAAGGAACATTGGTCTCAGTAATCCACATCAAATGAACATGAAGCTTCCTACTCCTAAGCTGTAGTATAAGATATTTACTAACTCTGTTTTTCTATTACAGATATCGGTGGAATGCACTATAAAGTAAAGGTTATTTCCTTTTGTTCTGCAATCAGTCATACCTCTTTGTTTTTCTTCATAGGATCTTCTATCAATATTTTTTTATCTTTTAATAAAGCACATATATAAAGCCTTAAATTGGAAGATATGATGATAAAAGCAAGGTTTTCCTAGAACTAAACTGTAGTGGTGTAAATGAAAAATACAAAAGCAAAATACCTGAAAACATATAAAAGATTATTTGCCCTCAGGAGGTATGGATCTACACAATAGCTGCATGATGATGGTATGGGATCCAGAGTTGACAGCACTTATGGCAAGGAACTGATGAAATAGGTATGATGGAGAACTGTACAATAGACACATGTTTGCTCTGATAAACAGAAGCAGCACATTATCTATATATGTATGTATATGAAGGGGTTTTATTGCAACATACAAAAATTCATTCACATAATTTAGATGTAAAAAAACTGTTAATATCACTTGATCTTGTCCTTCTATGTAGACAATTTCAAATTTCCAGTGCTTATATTAACAAATTTAACATATCATCAAATAATTTTGCTATGTTATGTTAAAGAAAAAAATTACTGGCCATGGCTACTGTTCTGTTGGAGTTTGCACATTATTTTCATATATCTGAGTTTTCTCTGGTATTACACTTACCTCCTATATCACATAAATGTATATCAGCACATTTATGATAGTAATAAGCATAGCTGGCTTCCAATAATGTTCAATTCATTGGTGAGTCTAATTGCCTAAATCTGAGTGAATGTGTGTGTGCATGTGCGTGTATATGTTCTCTATTATGGAAGACTGATTTTTGGTTAGTTTCCTCATTACTCCCTGTGTTGCCAGGGGAAAGCTATGATCACTTGTGACCCTGAACTAGAAGTGAAAATATGATTTTGGAAAGTGAGTTGGAAAATAAATGAATATAAAATTGTTTAATTTTAAAAGTATTAGGGTATTTATTTAGATGTGTGGTGATCTCTTTAAAGCCAGAGTTGTGCTGTAGGAACTTAACACTTGCTTATATCAATTAGTCTACAGTAAAATGGTTTCTTTACAGGTCTTTTTCTTTGAAGTCACAATTTCCAAGGAACTAATGAAGATATTATGTGATGATTGACTATACTGAGCATAATTAGCCATCAGATGAATTCTAATTAAAATCAGCTTGAGGAACTGTTAAATGTCCAGCATATTGAGTAAATCTTTGCTATCAAATAGTAATAAATTTTATAAGAATTTAAATCAAACTAAATATCCATATGCCCTAAGGAAAATTAGGCTGGTTCATTCATGTCATTAGAATTTAATAAAACTTGGGTTGGCTAGATACCTCAGTTGAAATGAATCTGATTTGCCATAGACAAAACCATGGCCAAGCCCAATCTCCACTATATTGGGGAAAGTTTTGCCCCCAATACAGTGGAGACTTGAAGCCTGCATAATGAATCCACCATTTGAGATGCCCATGTTTTCCACTTTTATTTTTATTTGATATGACAGAGAGAAACTGAGAGAAGAGGAGATATAGAAAGAGATAAAGAGAGACACCTGCAACACTTTTTCACCACTTGTCGAGCTTCCCCACTGTAGGTGAGCACTGAGAACTTGAACCTGGTCCTTGTTCATGCTAATGTGCATGTTATATGGGGTATATCAACACCTAAACCCTACTTTAATAGTGAAAAATACATTGTTTCTAGAACTTTAATGTTGCTTTTTCATATGTATATGTCTTGTGTTAAGTGTGTATATTTCTGTGTGCACTATTAGCTTGGAAAATGTTGTTTACTTGTAATTTCTTGATTTAAGCTTATTATCTTAAATTTCTATAATGATATTTTATAATTAAGATAAGTTTACACTTTTTAATTCTTATTTAGTACAATATCTAGAGACTGGCACTATTGATTAAACATGTACAGTACAAGTAGTTAATGACTAAAATAACCACTATTTCCAATTAAACTGCTTACATTTATTTCTCTTGGGAAATTATAGCTGATTTCATAATGCAAGAATGAATTGTTTCAAATTATCACAAATAAAACTTGTTACAATGGGGTATGTTATATAATATACCCCAAACTGAGAACATGATGATAATGATAATGATAATGATAATAATAATAATAATAATAATAATAATAATAATAAACCCTATAGATATTTGCTTTAGTTTCTTAGTGAAGAAGTAAATCTATTTATGGTGCAACTGCAGAATACACAAACCTAGTCACATATGCAGGCACACAGCACTCTTTTTTCTATTTAAAATTAGGGGAAAACTTCAGATAGTTGTGAGAGTGGTGTGCAAACACCTATACCTCAAGAAGATAAGAAATTGTACTCATGTACTGATCTTGTAAATCTTTATTAACACAATAAATTTATTTAACTATAAAATATTTCAATAATTTTATGATATACACATGTAAACTAATGCAGTATTAAGTATAAGTATTAGAAGGACCTTTTATGCACAATTCATTGTTAGTGTCAGTGACAATCATACTCAAATCTTGCCCTTGAAGGAACATAATCTTCTGCAAAACTCAAGACAACAATTTATAAGAAAAATACACACGCCCACACACACACAAAACAAAGTTGTGATACAATAAATAACCAGAATGTTTGGATCTTCACTAACTTAGTCTACAACATCAAGAATACTTGTAAGATCTCAGTAAATGAACTATATAGGGAGAACTCTCAACTTAATCTCATCAAGTCAGATATGTGGATTATTTTCTAAACAATTTCTAAAAACGAAACACCAAATGTGTTAAGGAGGATGACAAGGCATATATTTTCCTGTAAACTTGGAGTATTTAGGTCATAATTTTAGTTGATGTATTTTTTTCCTAGGATTGAAACTTAGATAATATGAACAATTTATGCTTCATATAATATCTAGACTGTGTCAACACAACTAAATCAAATATGTAAAAATAAATTGATAAATGAAAGATTTTTGAATTTTCAGCTTCTTAAAAAAGCAGGTTGGTAGGTTTACTTATTATTTTTTATTTTAAGTTACATTTCTTCATTTCAATAAGTCCTGAGGTCATTTGCAGGATCTCAACATTTAAGATACTTTTCAGACTGCTTTTTTCTTTGTAGCTGGATAGTAAATGTACTATGTGACTCCATATGAGCAAGAATGAATATAAAATAACAAGGGAACAACACATATAGTAATACTGAATTATTTAATTTATTACAAAGCTTTCTATTTTGTATACTTCTGATTGCAATCAAACCATTATCCCTGCATCTAAATTGATAACCCAGGTAAAATAAAATACAATTTTGCCTTGAAAAATAATATCTGGTATTATTACTTGAAAAATTACAACACTGAGATCATTCATTAATTGTGATGTATAACTGCATGCTTATCAAGTGTCAGGGATGGAAAGTAAAAGTAAGAAGAATAAGTGAGTTATAATACAATAATGGTTGGCCACAAATGTTAGAATGAGAATTTTTTTTCTATTTAATTCCCTCTTTCTTCTTTCTTTCTTATTTATAAATTTTCAAATACATTTTCATTAGTACTATTAGTTTTGCATTAAAGTTATATAAAAGTTTAAATGATTAAGTTGGAATATATATATATATAATACATGTAGAGGCATAATTATTAGTTATTTTTTACCTAACACAATTATTAGTATTGATTTATTTTTCTTAACATGTCAGCAAAACATAAATGCAACCTATTAAAATGTGAAAATTGAAAAATTTAGTTATCTGTATCTCGTCCATATATTTTTTTTTGAACTGAGTTAAATGAAAGATTGGAGGATTTACAGAAATGACAATATCTTTAAGAGCAAATGAAATATATACATATATCATTATAATAATCATAGTGTTTTAGAACAGCAAAAGAATGGATATAATATAATATAACCTTATATTAAAAAAGATAAGGAAATTTAGTAATTAGAAGTCTTGTTTATTAATGTGGATATAAAATGTAGTTTCATTGATTCAGTTACCTCTGAGCAATCTACCCAATTCTATTTTTCTCAGTTTTGTTCTTTTGTAGATGAGATATAAACCATCTTTCATTTTTACTTAGGAAATAAAACACTAAATGAGTAATCCTAGGCTTGTGTTCCACACTTTTAAGTCTATGATTGGCACAAAGTTTAGCATTTTTGTTTTAAAGCAAATGTAAAAGAATTGTGGTCTTCTCAAATTCTGGAAATATTTATATTGTTTTAAATAGAATTTTATAAAGATTGAATATTTGTATAGACTTATTTTCCTGTCTTTTTACATGAAGAATTTTACTTTTCATAACTACATGTACATATATATCATTAATCTGTTACTATTTTGTCAGGATGTATCTATGTACATGTTATTTATTCTTGAATTCATAGGCATATGGTGATTGTATCAGTATGAATAAACACACCTGTAAATTTTTCTCAAATTAACATACATTTTAAAAAATACATAATGATATTTTAGAAATAAATTTATTTAAATGTTGTGCATATATGGTATTTTCTTTGTTTTATTTGGGGGAATTAATGGTTTACAGCACACAGTAAAATAAAGTAGTTGATACATGCATAACACTTCTTAGTTTTCTGAAAAATACTCTACCCCCCCAGATCCTCCTCCACCATCATGTTACAGAACCTGAACACTTCCCCCACCTGCCCCAGGGTCCTTTACTTTGGTGCAATATATCAAACCCAGTACAAGTTCTGTTTTGTGTTTCCCCTTTTTGTTCTTATTTCTCAACTTCTGTCCATGAGTGTTATCATCCTACATTCATCCTTCTCTTTCTGGTTATCTTACTTAACATGACTTCTTCAAGCTCCATCCAAAATGAGGTAAAGAATATAAATTCACCATTTTTAAAATCTTTATTTATTTATTTATTTATTTGATAGAGACAGTCAGAAATGGAGAAAGAATGGGGAGTTAAGAGAGGGTGAAAGACAGAGAGGCACCTGCAACACTGCTTCACCACTCGTGAAGCTTTCCCCCTGCAGGTGGCGACTGGGGGTTTGAACCTAGGTCCTTGCACATTGTAACATGTGCACTCAACCAGGTGAGCCACCCCCCTACCTGGCCCCCACTTCACCATTTTGTAATAGCTGAGTAGTATTCTATTGTGTATATATACCACAACTTGCTCAGCCACTCACCTGATGTTGGATATTTAGGTTGCCTTCAGGTTTTGGCTAGTAAAATATGTGCTGCTATGAACATAGGTATACACAGATTTTTTGGGGTGGGTTTGTTTGTTTCCTTAGGATACATACCAAGGACAGGGATCTCTGGGTCATAGGGTAGGGCTATTTCTAGCCTTCTGAGAGTTATGCTGACTGTTTTCCATAGGGGTGGGGACAGTTCACATTCTCATGAGCAATTCAGGAGAGTTGCTTTGCCCCTGACAACCTCTACAGCATTTGTCGTTGTGATCATTTCTGATAGATGACATTCTCACAGGAGTGAAGTGGCATCTTATTGTCATCTTTATTTGCATTTCTCTGACAATGAATAACTTAGAGCATTTTTTTCATATATTTCTTGGTTTTTGAATATCTTCATTGGTGAATATTCTGTTCATACCCTCTCCCATTTTTGGATAGAATCATTTCTTGTTGCTGAGTTTGGTGATATCTTTATATATTTGGTTATTAGCCTCCTGTTTGATGTATGGCATGCAAAGACTTCCCATTCTGTAAGGGGTATAAAGGGCAAAAGTAGTGTAATGTGGGATACGATGAAGGTAAATAAGGCATTATGAAGTTCAAAGGTAGTAGTTTTGACAGTAGTGTTGAAGTTTTAGCTATTGCCTGTGAGTTAGTATCCCCTGCTGGTAAAATGAGTAAACACACACACAATTAAAGAGACAAATAATTATGCTACACTACAAGAAAGAGAGGATAGTAATACAAAGCTAATTTTTCATTGAGTATTTTAGAGAAAGATGTGAGCTGTGAGTTCAGTACCTATAAGAGAGGTAATTTCCTACATGTTTGATATGTCTTAAAGATAGTGGTTGAGTGGGATAATTCTTTAGGACAATGGGGTGTGTTATGAGAATGGGATGTGTTTTACTAAAGCATTTCAGACATTCCAGAAATATTCAAATTTAACAGCTAGAAATTGCCATTAACTGAGATTACCTGAAGCTTTGTAACTCAAGCCAAACATTATTAAGAGAAACTTTAAGCCAACTGGAGGGAAATTAATTGTAGTTGCTTTTTTTTTTTTTTTTGGAATGCAACCTGCATTTTAGTTGAAAGACGGAGAGGGGAAGTTAAAGGGCCTAAGACAATTAGTTGGCTATTTTTAAATGTAAATTTTTCTATGATTTTTTCATTATTTCTGATAATCTTTTGATGCTTGAACATAATGTGATTATCTCATGTAATTCTGTGCCCAATTTAACTTGTCTGCCTCATTACTTCTCAGAATACAAAGATGATAATTTTTGTCACTTATACTCAATAATATACTGGATTCCTAGATAAGAACAATAATTAGGCAAAGAAAATATATATAAAATACCCAAATTGGAAAAGGTGTTATATTGTCTCTACTTGCAGAGAACATCATGATCTTCTATGAATAATATCCTTACTATGCCCTCAAAACTTTAGAAATAATTTTGAAATGATCATAATTTAGGATAAAATAATACCAGGACAGGGGTAGATAGCATAACGGCTATTCAAAGAGACTCTCACACCTGAGGCTCCAAAGGTCCAGATTCAATCTCCTACACCACCATAAGCCAGAGCTGAGCTGAACTCTGGTAAAAATAATAATAATCCCAACTCAAAATCATTTTCATTTCACTTTAGTAATTTTTTAAAATTTTTAATAACTTAATATTGATTTTAAAAGTTATAAGATAACAGGTGTATAATTCCTCAGCCTCCCCACCAGTAGAGTTCTGTGTCCTCATTCCCTTCATTGGAAGATATAGTAATTCTCACAATGTTACAGATGTGGTTGACTACTATTTCTATACTATCTGTCTATATTGGTCTATATTTTCCTTTTTTAATTACATTTTTATTTATAAAAAGGAAACACTGACAACAACCATAGAATGAGAGGGGTACAACTCCACACAATTAAACCACCAGAATTCCATATCCCATTCCCTCCCCTGATAGCTTTCTTATTCTTTATCCCTCTGGGATTATGGACCTACAGTCATTATGGGGTGCAGAAGGTAGAAGGTCTGGCCTCTGTAACTGCTTTCTTGATGAACATGTGCTTTAGCAGGTCGATCCATACTCCCAGCCTGCCTCTCTTTTTCCCTAGTGGGGAGGGGCTCTGGGGAAGTGGGGATTCAGGACACGTTGGTGGAGTCCTCTGCCCAGCGAAGTCCGTTGGCATCATGTTAGCATCTGGAACCTAGTGGCTGAAAAAAAAGTTAACAAATAAAGCCAAACAAATTGTTGAATAATCATGAACCAAAAGGCTGGAATCGTTCAGATGAAGAGTTGGAGGGTCTCTACTCTGTAGATAATTAGTAGATCTATTTTAGTTATATTCCAAAAGGCCCATGACTATACTATTATTTTCTTTAAAATATTTTTTAATTTTATTTATAAAAAGGAAACACTGACAAAACCATAGGCTAAGAGGGGTACAATTCCACACAATTCCCACCACCAGAACTCCATATCCTATCCCCTCCCCTGATAGCTTTCTTATTCTTTAACCCTCTGGGAATATGGACCCAAGGTCATTGTGGGAAGCAGAAGGTGGAAAGTCTGCCTTCTGTAATTGTTTCCCCGCTGAACATAGGCACTGACAGGTCTATCCATACTCCCAGGCTGTTTCTCTCTTTCCCTACTGGGGCAGGGATCTGGGGAAGCTGGGCTCCAGGACACATTGGTGGAGTTTGTCTGCCCAGGGAAATCTGGTTAGCCTCATGCTAGCATCTGGAACCTGGTGGCTAAAAAGAGAGTTAATATATAAAGCCAACAAATTGTTGACTAATCATGAACCTAAAGGCTGGAATAGTGCAGATGAAGAGTTGGGGGGGTCTCTGTTTTGTAGATAGCTAGTAAACATATTTTAGTTATATTTCAAAGGGCCTGTGGCTATACTAGTTATTTATTTTTTTTCTGAGACTGACATCTGATATGCAGGTAGATCCAAGTTATTGTCTGGGGAGATGATGTCATGCCTGGAAAAAGGAGCAGAAAGATGGATCAGGGAAGAGAGTAGCTCCCAAATATGGGAAAGGTGTATAAATATTGTTGACTGTAAACCCCATCAATTTGATGTGATCTGGGGCTCATATTCAGCTTAGGATCCTATGTGACCTCTGTATCCCTGTAGATCTGAGCTCACATTCTGTGGTCATGAGTAGGATTGTTCCAAGAAGCCCCCATTTCAGGATCCATATTTCTCAGGTGGAGCATAAAGTATATTGTCCAGCCTCTCTTCCGAGGATGGAGCATTCTCTACCATTTTTTATCCACGTTGAGGGCAAGGTCATATGAGGGCCCATAGAGGGGTCTAGTGTGTTGTTCCTGATATAGATGACAAGTAACAATGGAGAGAGGGATCTATTCGAGGTCTAGGCCAATCATATCTGAAAAATCTCAGGACTCCTCAACTAGGGCCCCAGCTGATGGGGTTGCCTGATAGTGACTAAAGAATCATCGTTAAAGTACTTCAGTCTCTTGCCCTTATTCAGCTTTTGCAGTCTTTACTTTGATAAGGTTAGTTTTGGAGTGAGTGAGGGAAGTAGGTGAGGAGAGTATCTAAGTCCAAGTAGACACTATTTCATTATGAACTTTATGGTGTCTTTTTAGGTCTTTCTATTTGCTTGCTGCATATACTAACTCATTGTATTCTATTGTGTACTTTAGCTTTCAGGTATATATTTTGCCCTAATTTATAGATACATGTGAACATATGCCTTATCTCATGGGACCTGGTCTATATCTAGGTTTTGGGGCTTTGTTAGGAAGTGAACCTCCTGGAGTGGAATTAGAGAATCCTATGAAAGAAAGGTCTCACTGGAGTAATGAAACTGAAGGGTTGACATTTCATGCTTGACATCTCTCGACACAGTCTGAAGTGAAGCATGCTGAGGTGGTACTTGTTTTGTTGATTAGGTTGATGCAGTATCATTAGGTATGAATTGAGAGAAGCATGCAGGAAAGTGAGCCCCATCCTAGAGGTTCTAGGAATGGGGGAGATATTGGCTCTGTAGAGGAAGTGGGAGGTTCCTGCTGTCTTAGGGTTTAAGAAGATAATAGATAGTTATTACTGTAAGCAAACTATTTGGCAATTGTGTTGACTTATTTTCTCATTTTTTATAGTTCTGCCTTCTCTTCCTAAGTCACCCCTACTCCTATTAGTAATTTCAAATGTTCTTCCTTGCTAAAAATACAGTTATAAAATACTCTTATATAAAATAACCACTTTGGCTAATCATGTTACTTAGTAAGCAGGAAAAGTAAATATGATATGGTATTGGATGGAGTAATTGATTCTTATTACTAAGGGGAATTTGTATTAAGACACCACAGTAGATATAAAGATGAATATTTCATATCACACAGGACCCTGTAATTAACACCAGAGACGAAATCTAACGCTATTAAATTCAGCAAGACAATCATTGACCATGTCCCTTGAGGAATGAAAGTTTGGGTTACTCTAATAGGTAAGGAATTATGAAAAACTGAGATATTTGCTGAGAGATAATGAAATTCAAGGTATGTAATTGAAAAAAAAGTAGTTAAATACCATCAATGGATGGAGCAGAGGCAGGATAGGAGACTAGAATAGTATGATTTCCTTCCATTCCACAATAGCAAAATGCTAAAACAAATATGGAAAACCCAACAAACAAACAGGCTTGGGCTTGATAAGCTGCAGCACAGGGCAAAGTGTGAGGATACAAAGATAACAGAGCCATTATATTTATCACCTGACCTGCTCCTCTCCTTTCAGACAGTGCACCAAGCTTCCAAGTGGGTCATCTGTCCCAGTGTCCCTAGTGCCACTGATTGCATCATCCTTTTTCTTTGGAGCTCACAGTTTGAAAGCTGCTGAAAAAGTTAGTCTTAAAAGTTCTCATTGTGGTCCAGGAGGTAGCACAGTGGATGAAGCATTTAGTTGTCAAGTGTGAGGTCATGAGTTCAATCACTGGAAGCACATGTATATATATTTTTTCTCATCAATATTTGTATACAGTGAGAAACAATTACAGAAGCCAGATTTCCTACCTTCTGTACCACAAAAATTTTGGTCCATACTTCCAGAGGAAGTAATAATTGGGGGATATAAGCAGAAGCTCTGAACCCCAGTTTCACTGAGACCCAGAAAGTGTGTGTCTATGAGTCTTTGCTTTTGTTCCATCACTGAAAGGGGAAAGAATTTTAAGGCAACCTGAGGGAGTCACACCTGTTCCCCTTACCTGAAAGGTAAGAGGATAAAGGAAGGGCACCTGAAAGTTTTAAGAGGCATAGATATGGTTTAGAAATCTAGTGGAAGTAGGACCTTGGTAGTGAATAAAATTGAATACCAGCCTCCACATAGAGTCAGACATCTTTGCCTTAATGGCTCACATGTTTCTCTGGTGTGTGTTTTTTCATATTCTAGATTTAAAAAAAATAAATACATATAAAAACTATAGGAATAATTTGATAGAGTAAGGGGAAAAAGTCTTTAACAATTAAATAAAAACCACTCATTTGAATCTGATGTATTTTAAAAAATGGGGTGGGGCAGGCGGTGGCACACACAGTTAAGTGCACATAGTACTAAGTACAAGGACCTGATCAAGGATCTAGATTTGAGCCCCTAACTCTCTACCTGTAGGGGAGATGCTTCACAAGCAGTAAAGTAGATTTGCAGATGTTTATCTTTCTCCATCTCTATTTTCACCCCTCTAAATTTCTCTCTGCCCTATCCAATAAAAATTTTTAAAATGGCTGTTAAGAGCAGTGGATTTAGAGTGCAGACACTGAGCCCCAGTGATAAACCTTGAGATAAAAAAAAAATCCATAGGGACATAGACTAAATGGAATACTACTCAGCAATTAAAAAAGACTATATTGTGCCTTTTGGGGTAAAATGTTAGGAACTGAAGGTGATTATGCCTAGTAAAGTAAATAAGGTAGTGAAGGACCAGTTAGCAGATGATTTCACTCATGTGAAATATAGAGAACGGAAGCATACACACACACACACACACACACACACACACACACACACACAAACACACACACACATACACATACTCAACCATCTCTAAGATCTTGGCAGAACTATGCTATCTATCATTTGGGGGGTTGGGGGCATAGAACTTTTGTGGTGGGAGTGCAGTATCATTATTATCTAATAATCTTGTAAATTACTATTAAATCAATCAATAAATAAAAATAACAGTTTACTTCTTGATTTTCTGTTAGTGTATAAGGATTAAGGGAATATGTATGTTTCTTACATTAGAAGTTGAATGAGAATTACTAAAACAGTTTTTTTTTAAATATTTATTTTATTTATTTATTCCCTTTTGTTGCCCTTGTTGTAAAACAGTTTTTTTTAACCAGCAGATAAAAACAATAATTAAAAGCCATCAGTATTTATGTATAGAATCATTGAAACTTTTTGAAGACAATTAAAATTAGAAAGTGTGTATATTTTTGTAACACCAACATCTGGTTTGAAAAGGAAAAGTCAATTCTGCTTTCATTGGATGTCAACACATCTCCCTTGGTTTGCTTCCCCATACAAATACAGTTATTAAAATAGAGAATTGTTTGTGCGCCAGTATAGTAGTATAGATTCTTACAAAGCATGCTCACTATCTCTCTGATAGAAAAGGTTAAGATTGGCAATCTGTCAAGTTAAGATTTGCCTAATGAAAACTTGAAATACACATCACATCCTTCCAGCTATACTTCAAGGAGTAAATAGCCATACAAAACATGCATCCTCAGAACTGAGATAAGCACACCTGTGCTCCTCCTTAGGAATGATTTTCTAGGATGGTGAAAAAATAAGTAGTGAGAAAGAAAGATTGAATAAGTATTAGAGTATAATGGATAAGTTTTTTTTTTAATTAATACTTTATTTTTACTTGATAGGACAGAGAAAATTTGAGAGGGAAAAAGGTTAGATAATAAAAGGAGAGTAGGAAACACCTACAGTACTGTTTCACCACTCATAGAGGTCCCTGATGCAGGCAAGGAACAGAGACTGAACCAGCACCTTTGTGTATGGTAATGTGTGCACTCAAGATGCTATGCCATCTCCCAGCCCTGATTAGCACTTTTTAAAAATGCAGCAACCATTATAATTCAATTTTCCTATTCCAAAGAGATGCATTATCTTAATCATTAGGTCAGGGAGGCAAGGACCAGGGTTCCAGACTATGAAAGAAGTAGCGATATATACTAGGTAGGGAAATCCTACCTCCTTTTTAGTCTTTCAATTCATGAGTTTTCTCTCTTAAAACTCTTACTGAGATCTGGATACCATGTGCTTATTAATTCACCTTTCCTGAATAAGTGAAAAGCTCTTGACAAAGCTTTGTGACTAATTACCTTCAGGAAATTTATTTGAAAAGGGAACAGATAGTGCAACGAAAGGATAAAATCTCTGCTTCTGTTTTCCTAGGCAGAGGTGTGTAAAACATTAGGATGCAGCTGACAAAACTGCAGCTGTTTCCTATCTATGAACTCTTGTCCCAAATTAGTAAAAATTAGCTCTTTGACAATTACAGAAACAGCTGCTCTGCTTATTTAGAAATATTGTTGAGTAGCTTTTATAAAATGCATTGCCATATGTGTTCAGTACAATATGTGAAAGTGGCTTAGGGTATTCATAAGTTAATACATTGCTTTAATTTCCTGAATAATCACATCATTCATATATCTCAACATTGAAATTCTTTAGTGGCAGTCATTTCTCTTGCAAAAGATAGATGTCCTTGCCATTTTCTGCTGTGTGCATTTAACAATATGTAAGTTTCCATTTCCTTTATCTATTGAGATTTGAATTTGGAAGATGTTCTTAAATGTATGTACTTTATGACGCTTCTTTTTAAAATTCTTTGTTGATGAACTGTTTGTAAAAGACTCTTAATTTGACATTCACTTTTCTAAGATTTCTTCTATATTTAAATTGCTAGGTGTACTTATTTTCACTCAGGCCATCATTTGTATATTTCAGATTTAACTGAGAACAGTAATCAAATCTAATTTTACTCAAATAGAGTTAGTCCTTTCTTTGCTACATTAAAAATGTATACGAGCGGGAAGATGGCGGGATGAGAAGCTGCTAGTGACTTGAGCGCCGACCACATCTACTGGAAACAGTAGGATTTTTTGCCTTCAGTAGGCCAGTCAATAAGGGATCCTAGCGGTAACACCAAGGAGGTGACTATAACTCAGTTTGGGTTAAAAAATAGAGTAAAAAGAAAGGGAAAAAATTTTTTTCTTTTAAATTATTATACCCGAAGCGCACCCCCCCATAACCAGTCCCTGGGGACCAGAGATCTGCTCCTAGCAGACTCCCCTGCTGAGCTTCTTTCATTACCAAGATTCCTGTCCCACCAGGGGATGTCATTCATTCTAATTCTATTCCTTTCTGAAACCTTTGGCTTTTTTTCTTTCTAAGTAGCCAATCAGCTGCCTCTGCTCAGGGGGCCTGAGGCAATCTGGAGCCATCCAAGCTGAATAAAGAACAGGTTTTTTACTCTGTTCTATTTAATTATCAATAAAAGATAAACGCATACCCCTGTGCCCCTCTCCTTCAGGTTGACCAGAATTAACTCTTAGTGCATTTTCCCTTGCTAGGGGACTGGGTGTCTTATTCACTGCTAAAATAACTTGTTTCGCTTTTCCTACCACCCCTACCAATTCTCTCCCTCCCCCCACTGCATAGCTAATTAAATAATAAATAAATGAATAAAAACTCTTTCCTTTCACTGCTCTTTTATTACTGTTCTTTTTCTTATCTTTTTCTTTTTTTTCTCTCTCTCTTTTTTTCTTCTTTTTCTCATTCTTGTCATCCATTCTTCCTTCCTCCTTAAGCTTTCGAATTCACTAATACACTTTTCGGAATTATTTTGGGGAAGAAATCTGACTCAGCATGGACTTTCTCTGCGTGTATCTCTGCTCTACTTCCCTTTCTCCTTTAGCTACCCCTAGAATATACAGTAGATAGTATATTTGCATAACTGTATATTCCTGCTATTCTTGTCTAGTCCTGAGGGTTTTATTTTCTTTCTTAACAATCAGCTGCCTCTACTCAAGAGGCTTGAAGCAATCTGGGACAGGGTTTTTATCCACCTCTATTTTATTATTAATATTATATAAACCCTGATGTAAAAGCAGACAGAGACACAAAAAAAGTAAAACAACAGACCAATATCTCTGATAAACATAAATGCCAAAATATTAAACAAGATCTTGGCCAACCGGATACAGCAGTATATCAAAAAGATTGTTCATCATGACCAAGTGGGATTTATCCCAGGAATGCAAGGCTGGTTCAACATCCATAAGTCAATCAATGTCATTCACCACATCAATAAAAGCAAAGCCAAAAACCACATGATTATCTCAATAGATGCAGACAAAGCCTTTGTCAAAATCCAACACCCATTCATGCTCAAAACTCTACAAAAAATGGGAATAGATGGGAAATTCCTCAAAATAGTGGAATCTATATATAACAAACCTACATCCAACATCATACTCAATGGACAGAAGCTAAAAGCATTCCCCCTCAGATCGGGGACTAGACAGGACTGTCCACTGTCACCATTACTCTTCAAAATAGTATTAGAAATTCTTGCCATAGCAATCAGGCAAGAGAAAGAAATCAAATAAATACAGATTGGAAGGGAAGAAGTAAAGCTCTCACTATTTGCAGATGATATGATAGTATACATAGAAAAACCTAAAGAATCCAGCAGAAAACTACTGGAAGTTATTAGGCAATATAGCAAGGTGTCAGGCTAAAAAATGAATGTACAAATATCAGTGGTATTTCTTTATGCAAACACGAAATCTGAAGAAGAAGACATCCAGAAAGCCCTCCCATTTACTGTTTCAGCAAAATCAATCAAATACCTAGGAATAAAGTTGACCAAAGAAGTGAAAGAGTTGTATACTGAAAACTATGAGTCGCTACTCAAGGAAAGAGAAACTGATACCAAGAAATGGAAAGATATCCCATGCTCATGGATTCGCAGAATAAATATCAACAAAATGAATATTCTCCCCAGAGACATATACAAATTTAATGCAATACCCATCAAAGTTCCACCAAGCTTATTTAAGAGAATAGAACAAACACTACAATCATTTATCTGGAACCTGAAAACACCTAGAATTGCCAAAAGCAGCTTGAGGAAAAGAAACAGAAATGGAGGCATCACACCCCCAGATCTCAAACTATATTATAAATCCATCATCATAAAAACAGCATGGTACTGGAACAAAAATAGGAACACAGAACAGTGGAACAGAATTGAAAGCCCAAAAATAAATCCCCACACCTATGGACATGTAGTCTTTGATAAGGGGGTCCAAAGCATTGAATGGAAGAAGGAGGCTCTATTCAATAAATGGTTCTGGGAAAAATTTTTTGTAACATGAGAAGAATGAAATTGAAAAACTTTATCTCACCAGAAACAAAAATAAACTCCAAATGAATCAAATACCTTGATATTAGACCAGAATCAATCAAATACTTAGATTAAAACATTGGTAAAACACTCTCCCACCTACATCTCAAGGGCATATTTAATGAAATAAACACAATTACAAAAAAGACTAAAGCAGAAACAAACCAATGGAACTACAACATATTGAAAAGCTTCTGCACATCCAAAGAAACTATTAAACAAACAAAGAGACCCCTCACAGAATGGGAGAAGATCTTCACATGCCATACATCAGACAAGAAACTAATCACCAAAATATATAAAGAGCTCAGCAAACTTAGCACCAAAAAAGCAAATGACACCATCCAAAAATGGGCAGAGGATATGAACAAGACAATCACCTCAGAGGAGATCCAAAAGGTTAACAAACATATGAAAAACTGCTCTAGGTCACTGACTGTCAACGAAATGCAAATTAAGACAACAATAAGATACCACCTCACTCCTGTAAGAATGGCATACATCAAAAAGGACAGCAGCAACAAATGCTGGAGAGGCTGTGGGACAGAGAAACCCTTTGGTATTGCTCATGGGAATGTAAATTGGTCCAGCCTCTGTGGAGAGCAGTCTGTAAAACTCTCACATGGCTAGACATGGACCTTCCATATGATCCAGTAAATCCTCTCCTGGGGTTATACCCCAAGGACTCCATAACACCCAACCAAAAAGAGGTGTGTACTCCCATGTTCATAGTAACACAATTCATAATAGCTAAAACCTGGAAGCAACCCAACTGCCCAACAACAGATGAGTGTCTGAGAAAGCGGTGGTATATCTACACAATGAAATACTATACAACTATTAAGAACAATGAACCCACCTTCTCTGACCCATCTTAGACAGACCTAGAAGGAATTATG
This sequence comes from Erinaceus europaeus, assembly GCF_950295315.1. Lineage (NCBI taxonomy): Eukaryota > Metazoa > Chordata > Mammalia > Eulipotyphla > Erinaceidae > Erinaceus > Erinaceus europaeus. Next base: position 32,380,891 of record NC_080185.1, read on the forward strand.
TTAAGTGAACTAAGTCAGAAAGATAAAGATGAGTATGGGATGATCCCAGTCATCAACAGAAGTTGAGTAAGAAGATCTGAAAGGGAAACTAAAAGCAGGACCTAAACAAATTGTAAGTAGGGCATGAAAGTAAAAAACCTATGGTGAGGGGGAGGGTGGAAATTCGGCTTCCTGGACTGGTGAAGGGTGAGGGTGGGTGGGTGGGATGGGACATAGTCTTTTGGTGGTGGGAATGGTGTTTATGTACACTCCTAGTAAAGTGTAGTCATATAAATCACTAGTTAATTAATATGAGGGGGAAAATTAATTGTATGTCTCGATGTTTTTAAAACACAGACTGAGTCATTTTTAATATATAGGCTGTGTATTTGATATGTGGACTCTCTCAAAAACCTAGACCATGTAGATCAGAAGCAACCAATGGCACAGCTTTATACAAGATACTGGGTACTATACAGCAAACCCTAACAAAAGGACTTTTCAAAGTTAACCCAATTACCAAATTATATGATGATAACATTAACTATCCATTGTGTTTTTGAACCCTAAGACAGCAGGAACCTCACATCTCCACTATAGAGCCTATATTTCCCCCAGTCCTGGAACCTTAGGATAGGGCCACTTTCCTGCATGCCTCTCCCAATCCATATCAAATAATATTGCATCTGCCCATCAAAACCTAATCAACGCAACAATTGCCACCTCAACATGCTTCACTTCAGACTGTGTCCAGAGACTTCAGGTGTGGAATGACAAACATTCAGCTTCATTACTCGGGGGAGACCTTTCATAGTATTCTCTAATTCCATCCCAGGTGGTCCACTTCCTAACAAAGTCCCAAAACATAGATACAGACCAGATTCTGTGAGAGAGAACAGATGTTCACATGTATCCATAAACAAGTGCAAAATATATTCCTGAAAGCAGAAGTACACTAGAGTTTGCAGTGAGTACCCCCCAACACTTCCTCTCCACTATTCCAACCTTTGGGTCCATGATTGCTCAACAATTTGTTTGGCTTTGTATGTTAACTCTCTTTTCAGCCACCAGGTTCCAGATTCCATCAGGATGCCGACCAGGCTTCCCTGGACTGAAGACCCCACCAATGTGTCCTAGAGCTCCGTGTCCCCAGAGACCTACCCTACTAGGGAAAGAGAGAGGCAGACTGGGAGTATGGACTGACCAGTCATCGTCCATGTTCAGCAGGGAAGCAATTACAGAAGCCAGACCTCCCACCTTCTGCAACCCACAATGACCCTGGGTCTATGCTCCCAGAGGGATAGAGAATGGGAAAGCTATCAGGGGAGGGGATGGAATATGGAGATTGGGTGGCGGAAATTGTGTGGAGTTGTACCCCTCCTACCCTATGTTTTTGTTAATTTATCCTTTCTTAAATAAAAAATAAATTTAAAAAATGTATATTAGCAAATATAATAAATTTGACATATTCCTGAATATATTTTTCCTTATGGCTGTGTTTCAGGTCATTTCACAGTAATATTTCTTAATTCCCATGTAAATGTTTGAATGGCTTATAAAAGAAGAGCAAAGTCATAATACTTCTCTCTCAATTTGTGCAAATAATGGTCTTTGTAGTTCCAGTACATGTAGAATTATATCTAAATCATGTTTAAAAATGTAAAGATAATTTCCAAGTGCATTAATCTGCTATTTTCTTTTTTAACACATCTATTTTTATCTTGGATCATTTCCAGATATATTTTATCATACATATATTATTTTACATAAGTGTAGATTTATATTTTTCATTTCATTATTTTAGTGTATTTATTAGAAAATAATGATTTACCTGGAGCAATTTTTCATGTGTTTGTTAGCCTTTTGGATTTCTTCTGTAGTGAGTGTTCTGTTCATATCCTCTGCCCATTTTTGGATGGGGTCATTTGCTTTTTTTTTGTGCTAAGTTTGCTGAGTTCTTTGTATATTTTAGTTATTAGTCTTTTGTCCGATGTATGGCATGTGAAGATCTTCTCCCATTCTGTGAGGGGTCTCTTTGTTTGTGTGATAGTTTCTTTGGCTATGCAGAAGCTTTTCAATTTGATGTAGTCCCACTGATTTGTTTCTGCTTTAGTCTTCCTTGCGATTGGGTTTGTATCATCAAAGATGTCCTTCAGATTTAGGTGGGAAAGTGTTCCACCAATGTTTTCCTCTAAGTATTTGATAGTTTCTGATCTAACATCCAGGTCCTTGACCCATTTGGAGTTAATTTTTGTTTCTGGTGAGATAAAATGGTTCAGTTTCATACTTCTGCATATGTCAACCAAGTTTTGCCAGCACCATTTATTGAAGAGAGCTTCTTTCTTACATTTAATTAAATTTTGGGACCCTTTATCAAAGACTGGATGTCCATAGGTGTGGAGTTCAGTTCTGGGCTTTCAATTCTGTTCCACCGGTCTGTGTGCTTATTTTTGTTCCAGTACCAGGTTGTTTTGATGATGATGGCCTGACAATATAGTTTGAGATCTGGGAGTGTGATGCCTCCATTTCTGTTTCTTTTCCTCAAGATTGTTTTGTAGATTCTAAATGTTTTCCAGTTCCAGATAAATGATTGTAGTTTTTGTTCTAGGTCACTGATTGTCAGAGAAATGCAAATAAAGACAACATTGAGATTCCACCTCACCCTTGTGAGAATGGCATATATCAAAAACAGACAGCAGCAACAAATAAAGGGGATGCTGTGGGGGCAAAGGAACTCTTCTGCACTGCTGGTGGGAATGTAGAGCAGCCGGGAGAACTCTCACTAGGCTAGACATGTACCTTCCATACGATCCAGTAATTCCTTTCCTAGAGATACACCCCAAGGACTCCATAACACCAAACAAAAAGATATGTGTACACTGATGTTCATAACAGCACAATTCGTAATAACTAAAACCTGGAAGCAATCCAGGTGACCAACAACAAATGAGTGGCTGAGAAAGCTGTGGTATAAATACACAATGGAATACTATACAGCTATTAAGAACAATGAACCCACTTTCTCTGACTCATCTTGGATAGAGCTAGAAGGAATTCTGTTAAGTGAGCTAAGTCAGAAAGATAAAGACAAGCATGGGATGATCCCACTCATAAACAGAAGTTGAGAAAGAAGAACAGAGAGGGAAACTATAAGCAGGATTTGACTGAATTTGGAGTAGGGCACCAAAGTAAAAACCCTGAGTTAAGGGTGAAGGTTTATATTCGGCTTCATGGGGTGGGAGGAGAGGTAGTAGTTGGGGGTGGGATGGAACCCAGACTTTTGGTCTTAGGAATAGTGTTTATGTGTAGTCCTATTAATCTGTAGTTATATAAATCACTGCTTAATTAATATGAGAGGGGGAAATTGATTGAATGTCTCAAACTTTTTAATGCACAGACCATAGGCTGAGTCTTTGATATGTTGACTCTTATAAGCTTAGACCAGGGAGAACAGAAGCAACAGATAGCACAGCTATATACAAATAATATCAAAGGACATAAATCATGGTGATGTTGTGTATGATACAGCAAATACTAACAAAGGGATTTTTCAAAGTTAACCCAATTGCCAAATAATATTATTATAGCAATAACTATCTATTGCCTTCTTAAACCCTAAGATAGCAGGAGACTCCTGCTTCCTCTATAGAGCCTATATTTCCCCAGTCCTGGAACCTTTAGAGTGGAGCTCACTTTCCTGCATGCTTCTCTCAATTCATACAAAATGATATCGCATCTGCTGATCTCAACCTAATTAACATAACAAGTACCATCTCAGCATGCTTCGCTTCAGACTGTGTCCAGAAATGTCAAGCAAGGAATGTCAGCCCTTCAGCTTCATTACTCAGGTGAGACCTTTCGTAGGATTCTCTAATTCCATTCCAGGTGGTTCACTTCCCAACAAAGTGTCAAAACCTAGATATAGACCAAGTCCCATTAGATAGGGCATATGTTCACATGCATCTATAAATTAGGGAAAAATATATACCTGGAAGCAAAAGTACACAATAGTCTATAGTGAGTCAGCATGAAGTTCATAAGTGTCTACATAGACTTAGATACCATTCTCAATTATTTCCTTTTCTACTTCCCTCAATCACTCCCAAGCTATCCTTATCAAAACAAGGGCTGCAAAAGCTGAATAAGGGCAAGAAACTGGCATACTTTAACGATGACTCTTTAGTCGCTATCAGGCAACCCCATCAGCTGGGGCCCTAATTGAGGAGTCTTGAGATTCCCAAACAGGCATGATGAGCCTAGACCTTGAATAAATTCCTCTCTTCATTGTTACTGGTCATCTATATCAGGAACAACACAATAGACCCCTCTGTGGGTCCCCATAGGACCTTGTCCTCAACTTGGATCAACAACGGTAGAGAATGTTCCATCCTCTGAAGGGAGGCTGGACAACATTCTCTACTCTACACTTGAGGAAAATGGGTCCTGATGTTGGGGCCGCTTGGAATGTTCCTACTCATGACCACAGAATGTGAGCTCAGATATAGGGATACAGAGGTCACATAGGCTCCTAAGCTGAATATGAGCCCCAGATCACATCAAATTGATGGGGTTTACAGTCAACAATATTTATACACCTTTCCCATATTTGGGAGCTACTCTCTTCCCTGATCCATCTTTCTGCTCCTTTTTCCAGGCATGACATCATCTCCCCAGACAATAACTTGGATCTACCTGCATATCAGATTTCAGGCTCAGGGAAAAAAAAACTTGTATAGCCACAGGCCCTTTGAAATATAGTTAAAATATGTTTACTAGCTATCTACAAAACAGAGACCCCCCAACTCTTCATCTGTACTAATCCAGCTTTTAGGTTCATGATTAGTCAACAACTTATTTGGCTTTATATGTTAACTCTCTTTTCAGCCAGCATGTTCCAGATGCTAGCATGAAGCCAATCAGCCAGTCTGTCCCTGAACAGACTACCCTACCAATATGTCCTGGAGCAGATGACCCCACCAGTGTCCTGGAACCCCACCTCCACAGAGGCCTGCCCCACTAGGGAAAGAAAGACAGGGCAGGAGTATGGATTGACCTATCAATGCCCATGTTCAGTGGGTCCATATTCCCAGAGGGATAAAGAATAAGAAAACTTTCAGGGGAGGGGATGGGATATGGAGTTCTGGAGGTGGGAATTGTATCACTCTTATCCTATGGTATTGCCAATATTTCCATTTTATAAATAAAAATGAAAAATAAACAAAGAAAACTTTCAGTGAGTTTTTATATTTGAGCTTTTACTCTTTTCTTTTCTTTCTTTCTTTCTTCCTTTCTTTCTTTCTTTCTTTTCTTTTCTTTTCTCTTTTTTTTTGCCTCCAGAGTTATTTATGGGGCTCAGTGCCTGCACTATGAATCCACATCTCCTGGAGGCTTTTTTTTTCTTTTTGTTGCACTTTTTGTTTATTGTTGTTGTTGTTATTATTGCTATTACTGTAATTGTTACTAGGTAGGTCAGAGAGAAATCAAGAGAGGAGGGGAAAACAAAGAGGGGGAGAGAAAAATGGACACCTGCAGACCTACTTCAATGCCTGTGAAGTGAACCCCTGCAGGTGGGGAGCAGGGTGCTCAAACGGGGATCCTTAAGCTGGTCCTTGTGCTTTGTGCGCTTAACCTGCATTTTATTATTTACTAATGCATGCTTGTATAAGCTATGAGTTCCTTCTTACTATTACTTTAGTGGTGTCCCAAATGATCTGGTTGCTCATATTTTAATTTACTTCCAGAAAAATTTTAATTCTTTCCTTGACCTGGTAGTTGTTAAGTAGGATGCTGTTGAGTTTCAATATGTTGGAGCATTCTCTAGTTTTCTCTTTACTTGAGTGTCAATTTAATTGCACTTTGGTCTCAGAGGATGCTTGGAATGATTTCAGCACTTTTACATTTATTTATGCTGTCCCCGTGCCTAAGTATATGATTCATAAGTAAATGTGCCATGTGGATATGAGGAGAATGTGTACTTTGGTGTGGTAGTGGTAAGAGCTCTAAAGACATCCAGTAGCTTTAATCTTTATATCTCTTCATTCAATACTCTTGTCCCTATATTAGTTTTCTGTTTGACTGATGTATTTGTGAGAATAGAGTCTTCAAATATCCCAGTATAAATGTCCTGCTATTAATGTCTTTTATCAGTTCACTCAATAGCTGTTTCACAGGGTTTGTTGTCCTCTCATTTGGTACATTGTTAACGGCTACTGTCATTTCCTCTTAGTTGACTGATCTCCTGAGCATTGATTAATGTCTATTCCTGTTTTTATCACTTAGATTATTTTAAAATATATTGTTTCAGTTATGTGTATGGTTGTCCCTGCCCTTTTTTTTTTATCTTGTCATACACTTCTTCCTTCTTCTTTGCCTTTCTGAATTTGTGAATTATTTTGGGGAAGAAATCTGACTCAGAGTGGACTCTCTATGGGTGTATCTCAGCTCTAGTTCCCTTTCCCCTCTTGTTACCCCTAGAATATACAGTGGATAGTAGATTTGCATAACTGTCTATTTTTGCTGTCATTTCTTTCTTTTCTCTTTCTTCACTGGGATTTGGTTACTATTTTTTCACAGATTGGAGAAATTGTTTGGCTAACTGGTAACGATTAAACTACTTCAATACTTCCTTCATTTGCTACTGTAATTCCTGAGGTTGGTGAGTGCAACTGTCATAAAGGTATTTAGTACAGTGTTACTTGTACTCAAGACACAACAACTGAGGAACAACAGAGCATAAAAAAAGAAACACATAAATAAAAAAAATGGGTAGATCAAAAACAAATAAAACTGCTACTCCAATGAATGAAGACAAGAGCCAGAAGAAACTACAAATCAGCCAGAAGTAACCATAGATAAGAAAAGTATGCAAGCAATAATAAACTTATTAATCACAGAAATGAAAACAACATTGGAAGAAAGGATTGGAAGTATTAGGGAAACAAAGTTGAGACCCCCAAGATAAATACTGATTATCTTGAGGCAATTAGAGAACTGAAAGGTGAAATAGCTGTAATGAAGAAAGAAGCTGAGGCAAGGGAAAGCAGACTAACAGAAGCAGAAAACAGAATTAGTACGACAGAGGATGAGTTACAGAAAATGAAGAAAGAGGTGAAAGAGCTTAAAAAGAGATTGAGAGACACTGAAAACAACAACAGAGACGTATGGGATGATCTCAAACAGAGAAACATTCATATAATTGGCCTGCCAGAGGAAGAAAGAGAGGGAGGGGAAGCAAATATTCTAGAGGAAATAATAGAAGAAAACTTCCCAGACCTGAATAACAGAAAGGACATCAAGATTCAAGAGGCCCAGAGAGTACCAAACAGAATCAATCCAGACCTGAAGACACCAAGACACATCATAGTCACAATGAGAAGAAGTAAGGATAAATAAAGGATCCTAAAGGCTGCAAGAGAGAAACAAAAAGTCACATACAAGGGAAAACCCATAAGATTATCTGCAGACTTCTCCACTCAAACTCTTAAATCCAGAAGGGAGTGGCAAGATATCTATCAAGCCCTGAATGAAAAAGGGTTTCAACCAAGGATAATATATCCTGCTAGACTTTCATTCAAACTAGATGGAGGGATCAAAATCTTCTTAGATAAACAACAGTTAAAGGAGGCAACAATCACCAAGCCGGCCCTGAAAGAGGTACTAAAAGAACTCTTATAAACAAGAACATCACTATAATACTTGCAATATATCAGAGCAAAAAAATTTTTTTAGAACAATGGCACTACAATACATTAAATCCATAATATCAATAAATGTCAAAGGCTTAAACTCACCCATCAAAAGGCACAGGGTGGGGGGATGGATCAGAAAACATAACCCAACCATATGCTGCTTGCAAGAATCCCATCTGTCACAACAAGATAAACACAGACTTAAAGTGAAAGGATAGAAAACTATCATACAGGCTAACGGACCACAATAAATGGCAGGAACAGCCATTCTCATCTGAGACACGATAGATTTTAAATTAAATAAAGTAATAAAAGATAGGCAAGGACATTACATAATGATTAGAGGATCAATCAGACAAGAAGACTTAACAATTATTAACATCTATGCACCCAACGAGGGACCATCTAAATACATTAAGCATCTACTGAATGAATTTCAAATATACATCAATACTAATACAATAATAGTGGGAGAATTCAATACCCCACTCTCACACTTAGACAGATCAACAAAGCAGAGAATCAATAAAGATACAAGAGAATTGAATGAAGAGATCGACAGACTAGACCTCTTGGACATTTTCAGACTCCTCCACCCCAAAAAACTGGAATACACCTTCTTTTCAAATTCACATAACACATACTCAAGGATAGACCACATGTTAGGCCACAAAGACAGCATCAATAAATTCAAGAGCATGGAAATCATCCCAAGTATCTTCTCAGACCACAGTGGAGTAAAACTAACATTTAACAACAAACAGAAAATTATGAAAAAAAACACAGAATTTGGAAACTAAACAACATGCTCCTTAAGAACCACTCGGTCAGAGACTCACTCAAGCAGGAAATTCAAAAGTTCCTGGAAACTAATGAAAATGAAGACACAACCTATCAAAATATTTGGGACACAGCCAAAGAAGTACTGAGAGGGAAACTTAAAGCCATACAATCACATATTAAACACTAAGAAGAAGATCAAATGAACGTCCTTACTGAACACCTCAAGGACTTAGAGGAAGAGGAACAAAGGAACCCTAAAGCAACCAGAAGGACAGAAATCACTAAAGTTAGAGCAGAAATAAACAACATCGAAAATAAAAGAACCATACAAAAGATCAATGAAGCCAAATGTAGGTTCTTTGAAAGATTAAACAATATTGACAAACCCCTAGCCAGACTCACCAAACAAAAAAGAGACAAGACTCAAATTAATAGAATTGTAAACGATGCAGGAGATATCACAACTGACACCACAGAAATCCAGAGAATCCTGCGAAACTTCTATAAAAAACTATATGCCACCAAACTAGAGAATCTGGAAGAAATGAAACAATTACTAGAAACCTATGCACTTCCAAAACTGAACCAAGAAGAACTACAAAATCTAAATGCACCAATCACAGACAAAGAAATTGAAACCATTATTAAGAATCTCCCCAACAACAAAAGTCCTGGACCAGACAGCTTCACAAACGAATTCTAAAAAACTTACCGCAAACACTTGATACCCATACTTCTTAAGCTATTCCATAAGATCGAAGAAACAGGAATACTCCCTTCCACCTTCTAAGAAGCCAACATCACCCTGATACCAAAAGCTGATAGGGACAGAACAAAAAAGGAAAACTACAGACCAATATCTCTGATGAACATAGATGCCAAAATATTAAACAAGATCTTGGACAACCAGATGCAGCAACATATCAAAAAGATTGTTCATCAAGACCAAGTGGGATTCATCCCAGGAATGCAAGGCTGGTTCAACATCTGTAAATCAATCAGTGTCATTCAGGACATCAATAAAAGCAAAGCCAAAAACCACATGATTATCTCAATAGATGCAGAGAAAGCCCTTGACAAAATCCAACACCCATTCATGCTCAAAACTCTACAAAAAATGGGAATAGATGGGAAATTCCTCAAGATAGTGGAGTCTATACATAGCAAACCTACAGCCAACATCATACTCAATGGACAGAAGCTGAAAGCATTCCCCCTCAGATCGGGGACTAGACAGGGCTGTCCACTGTCACCGCTACTCTTCAACATAGTACTGGAAGTTCTTGCCATAGCAATCAGGCAAGTGAAAGAAATCAAAGGAATACAGATTGGAAGGGAAGAAGTCAAGCTCTCACCATTTGCAGATGATGTGATAGTATACATAGAAAAACCTAAAGAATCCAGTAGAAAATTACTGGAAGTTATTAGGCAATATAGCAAGGTATCAGGCTACAAAATCAATGTACAAAAATCAGTGGCATTTCTTTATGCAAACACTAAATCTGAAGAAGAAGACATCCAGAAATCACTCCCATTTACTGTTTCAGCAAAATCAATCAAATACCTAGGAATAAAGTTGACCAAAGAAGTGAAAGACTTTTATGCTGAAAACTATGAGTCGCTACTCAAGGAAATAGAAACTGATACCAAGAAATGGAAAGATATCCCATGCTCATGGATTGCAAGAATAAATATCATCAAAATGAATATTCTCCCCAGAGCCATATACAAATTTAATGCCATACCCATAAAAGTTCCAGCAAACTTCTTTAAGAGAATAGAACAAACACTACAATCATTTATCTGGAACCTAAAAACACCTAGAATTGCCAAAACCATCTTAAGGAAAAGAAACAGAAATGGAGGCATCACACTCCGAGACCTTAAACAATATTATAAAGCCATCATCATCAATACAGCATGGTAATGGAACAAAAATGGGCACACAGACCAGTGGAGTAGAATTGAAAGCCCAGAAGTAAATCCCAACATCTATGGGCATCTAATCTTTGATAAGGGGGCCCAAAGGATTAAATGGAAAAAGGAGGCTCTCTTCAATAAATGGTGCTGGAAAAACTGGATTGAAGCATGCAGAAGAATGAAATTGAACCACTTTATCTCACCAGAAACAAAATCAACTCCAAATGGATCAAAGACCTAGATGTCAGACCAGAAACAATCAAATACTTAGAGGAAAACATTGGTAAAACACTTTCCCATATACACCTCAAGGACATCTTTGATGAATCAAACTCAGTTGCAAGGATGACTAAAGCAGAAACAAACCAATGGAACTACATCAAATTGAAAAGCTTCTGCACATCCAAAGAAACTATTAAACAAACAGAGAGACCCCTCACAGAATGGTAGAAGATCTTCACATGCCAGACATCAGACAAGAAACTAATTACCAAAATATATAAAGAGCTCAGCAAACTTAGCACCAAAAAAGCAAATGACACCATCCAAAAATGGGCAGAGGATATGAACAAAACATTCACCTCAGAGGAGATCCAAAAGGCTAACAAACATATGAAAACCAGCTCTAGGTCACTGATTGTCAGAGAAATGCAAATGAAGACAACACTAAGATACCACCTCACTCCTGTAAGAATGGCATACATCAAAAAGGACAGCAGCAACAAATGCTGCCGAGGATGTGGGGACAGAGGAACAATTTTACATTGCTGGTGGGAATGTAAATTGGTCCAGCCTCTGTGGAGAGCAGTCTGGAAAACTCTCAGAAGGCTAGACATGGACCTTCCATATGACCCAGTAATTCCTCTCCTTGGGTTATACCTTAAGGACTCCATAACACCCAACCAAAAAGAGGTGTGTACTCCTATGTTCATAGCAGCACAATTCATAATAGCTAAAACCTGGAAGCAACCCAGGTGCCCAACAACAGATGAGTGGCTGAGAAAGCTGTGGTATATATACACAATGGAATACTATGCAGCTATCAAGAACAATGAACCAACCTTATCTGACCCATCTTGGACAGAGCTAGAAGGAATTATGTTAAGTGAGCTCAGTCAGAAAGATAAAGATGAGTATGGGATGATCCCACTCATCAACAGAAGCTGACTTAGAAGATCTGAAAGGGAAACTAAAAGCAGGACCTGACCAAATTGTAAGTAGGGCACCAAAGTAAAAACCCTGTGGTGAGGGGTAGACATGCAGCTTCCTGGGCCAGTGGGGGGGTGGGAGTGGGTGGGAGGGATGGGTCACAGTCTTTTGGTGGTGGGAATGGTGTTTTTGTACACTCCTAGCAAAATGTAGACATATAAATCAGTAGTTAATTAATATGAGGGGGAAAATCAATTGTATGTTTCAAAGTTTTTCAAAACACAAACTGCATCTTTTTAATATATAGGCTGTGTATTTGATATGTGGACTCTCTCAAAAGCCTAGACGAAGTAGATTAGAAGCATCCAATAGCACAGCTATATACAAGATACTGGGTACTGTACAGCAAACCATAACAAAGGGACTTTTCAAAGTTAACCCAAGTACCAAATAATGTGATGATGACATTAACTATCGATTGTCTTTTTGAACCCTAAGACAGCAGGAACCTCACATCTCCACTATATAGCCCCTACTTCCTCCAGTCCTGGAACCCTTGGATAGGGCCCACTTTCCTGTATGCATCTCCCAATCCAAACCAAATAATATTGCATCCGCCGATCACAACCTAACCAATGCAACGATTGCCACCTCAACATGCTTCACCTCAGACTGTGTCCAGAGGCTTCACGTGTGGAATGACAACCCTTCAGCTTCAGTACTCGGGTGAGACCTTTCCTTTTATAGTACACTCTAATTTCATCTCAGGTGGTTCACTTTCTAACAAAGTCCCATAACCTAGTTATACACCAGTTTCTGTGAGAGAGAGCTTATGTTCACACGTATGCATAAACTACTGCAAAATATATACCTGAAAGCGGAAGTACGCTAGAGTTTGCAGTGAGTACCTCCCTAACACTTCCTCTCCACTATTCCAAGCTTGGGATCCATGATTGCTCAACAAATTGTTTGGCTTCGTATGTTAACTCTCTTTTGAATCACCAGGTCCCAGATGCCACCAGGATGCTGGCCAGGCTTCCCTGGATTGAAGACCCCACCATTGTGTCCTGGAGCTCAGCTTCCCCAGAGACCCACTGTACTAGGGAAAGAGAGAGGCAGACTGGGAGTATGGACCGCCCAGTCAATGCCCATGTTCAGCGGGGAAGCAATTACAGAAGCCAGACCTTCTACCTTCTGCAACCCTCAATGACCCTGGGTCCATCCTCCCAGAGGGCTAGAGAATGAGAAAGATATCATGGGAGGGGGTGGGTTATGGAGATTGGGTGGTGGGAATTGTGTGGAGTTGTACCCCTCCTACCTTATGGTTTTGTTCATTAATTCTTTCTTAAATAAAAAATTTAAAAAAAAAATAAAATCTCATACATGCCAATGGGTCACAAAAAAGGGCAGGGACAACCATACGCATATCTGAAACAATATATTTTAAAATAATCTAAGTGATAAAAACAGGAATAGACATTAATCAGTGCTCAGGAGATCAGTCAACTAAGAGGAAATAACAGTAGTCATTATCAATGTACCAAATGAGAGGACAACAAACCCTGTGAAACAGCTATTGAGTGAACTGATAAAAGACATTAATAGCAGGACATTTATACTGGGATATTTGAAGACTCTATTCTCACAAATACATCAGTCAAACAGAAAACTAATATAGGGACAAGAGTATTGAATGAAGCGATATAAAGGTTAAAGCTACTGGATATCTTTAGAGGTCTTACCACTACCACACCAAAGTACACATTCTCCTCATATCCACATGGCATATTTATTTATGAATCATATACTTAGCCACGGGGACAGCATAAATAAATGTAAAAGTGCTGAAATCATTCCAAGAATCCTCTCAGACCAAAGTGCAATTAAATTGACACTCAAGTAAACAGAAAACTAGAGAATGCTCCAACATATTGAAACTCAACAGCATCCTACTTAACAACTACCAGGTCAAGGAAAGAATTAAAATGTTCCTGGAAGTAAATTAAAATATGAGCAACCAGATCATTTGGGACACCACTAAAGTAATAGTAAGAAGGAACTCATAGCTTATACAAGCATGTATTAGTAAATAATAAAATGCAGGTTAGCGCACAAAGCACAAGGACCAGCTTAAGGATCCCCGTTTGAGCACCCTGCTCCCCACCTGCAGGGGTTCTCTTCACAGGCATTGAAGTAGGTCTGCAGGTGTCCATTTTTCTCTCCCCCTCTTTGTTTTCCCCTCCTCTCTTGATTTCTCTCTGACTTACCTAGTAACAATTACAGTAATAGCAATAATAACAACAACAACAATAAACAAAAAGTGCAACAAAAAGAAAAAAAAAGCCTCCAGGAGATGTGGATTCATAGTGCAGGCACTGAGCCCCATAAATAACTCTGGAGGCAAAAAAAAAGAGAAAAGAAAAGAAAAGAAAGAAAGAAAAGAAAAGAGTAAAAGCTCAAATATAAAAACTCACTGAAAGTTTTCTTTGTTTATTTTTTATTTTTATTTATAAAATGGAAATATTGACAATACCACAGGATAAGAGTGATAAAATTCCCACCTCCAGAACTCCATATCCCATCCCCTCCCCTGAAAGTTTTCTTATTCTTTATCCCTCTGGGAATATGGACCCAGGATCATTATGTGTGCAGAATGCAGAAGGTATGGCTTCTTTAACTGTTTCCCCACTGAACATGGGCATCGGTAGGTAAATCCATACTCCTGGCCTCTCTTTCTTTCCCTAGTGGGGCAGGCCTCTGTGGAGGTGGGGTTCCAGGACACTGGGTCATCTGCTCAGAAAAGTCAGGATGGCATCATGGTATTATGTGGAACCTGGTGGCTGAAAAAGAGTTAAGATATAAAGCAGAACAAATTGTTGAATAATCATGACCCTAAAGGCAAGTATATTGCAGATGAAAATTTGGGGTCTCCGTTTTGGAAAAGAGCTAGGAGGTCTATTTTAGGTATATTCCAAGGGGTTCATGTCTCTTCTAGTTTTTGACTGTGCTTGACTTCTAATATGCTGGTGTACCCAGGTTATTGTCTGGGAAGATGGTATCATAGTTGGAAAAAGGACTAGAAAACTGAAAATTTTAAGGAATTAAAAATAAATAAATCAAAGGAAAACTAAAGCTAATAGAAGGAATAAAGTGTGAGGCTTCTATTAACTAAATGCCACTAATCTAGAGGAACAGGAAGAGGTGGAAACGTTCTTAGAAGCAGTTGCCTTCTAGAACTGAACCAGGGGGAATAGAAAACACGGGTAGACCAATTACAGCCAAAGAAATTGAAACAGGCATCAAAAGCCTTCTTTACTTTGAAAGTGCAGCTTCAGATGGTTTCAGAAATAAATTCTACAAAATAAATTTTGGGGGGATTAATGTTTTATAGTCAACAATAAAATACAGTAACAAAAATAAAATACAGTAGTATGTACATATATGACATTTCTCAGTTCTTCACATAGCAATTCAACCCACTCTAGACCCTCTGACATTATGTTCCAGGTGCTGAACCCCTACCCCAGAGTCCTTTACTTCGGTGCAATACACCAAACCAAGTCCAAGTGCTGCTTTGTGTTTTCTTATTTTTCAACTTATTTCTAAAATTTATTAGTTGTGATTTAATAATGATTGAAAAGACTGTGGGATAAGAGGGGTAGAATTCATACAGTTCCTACCACCAGTGTGCCATACCCCATCCTCTCCACTGGAAAATTCCCTATTCTTTATCCCTCTAAGAATATGGAACAAAGATTTCTATGGGGCACAGAAGGTCAGAGGTCTGGCTTCTGTAATTGCTTCTCTGCTGAACATGGGCATTGAGAGGTTGATTCATACCCCCAACCTATCTCTACCTTTCCCTAGTAGAGTAGGACCCACTTAGGGAGGTGGGTTTCCAGGACATATTGGTGAGGTTGTCTACCCAGGAAAGGCAGGCTGGTGTCACGGTATTTTTCAATTTTTGCCTATGAGTGAGATTGTCTCATATCCATCTTTTCTTTCTAACTTATCTCACTTAACGTGATTCCTTCAAACTCCATACAAGATGAGATGAAGAAGGTGAATTCACCACATATTATTCAGCCACTTATCTGTTGTTGGACACCTGGGTTGCTTCCAGGTTTTGGCTATTACAAATTATGCTGCTATGAACATAGGTATACATAAATATTATTGGATGGGAGTGATTGATTCCTTGGGATATATCCCCAGGAAAGGAATTGCAGGATCATAGGGAAGGTCTACTTCTAGCCCTAAGTGTTCTCCAGACTGCTCTCCAAAGGGGTTGGACCACTTTTCACAAAACTTTTAAGGAACAGCTAATACTTGTACTTTTCAAGCTCTTCCACTCTTTATGAAGCCAGCATCACCCTGATACCAAAAGCAAACACATACACATATACAAAAAAGGTAATATCTCTGATGAGTATAGACAGATGCTGAGGTACTAAACAAAATTCTAGCCAACCAGTTACAGTAGTATATTGAAAAATTATACATAATGACCAAGTGGGATTTATCCAAGGTATACAAATCTGGCTCAATATACATAAATCAATAAATGTGACCCACCACATCAACTATGATTATCTAAAAAAAAAAAAAAAAACTGTGATTATCAGAAAAAAAAAACTTTGACAATATTCATCATGCTTTCATGATCAAAACACAACAAAAGTGAGAATATATGGACAATTCCTTTTTTCAATATTTATTTATTTTCCCTTTTGTTGACCTTATTTTTTATTGTTGTTGTAATTATTATTGTTGTCGTTGTTAGATAGGACAGAGAGAAATGGAGAGAGGAGGGGAATATATAGAAGAGGAGAGAAAGATATACACCTGCAGACCTGCTTCAACACTTGTGAAGTGGCTCCCCTGAAGATGGGGAGCCGGGGGCTCCAACCGGGATCCTTATGGAAGACCTTGAACTTCACGCCACTTGCACTTAACCCACTGTGCTACCGCCCAACTCCTGACAATTCCTAAATCTATCCAGCATCATACTCAATAGGGATAGACTGAAAGCATTTCCACTTAGATCAAGTACTAGATATTATCTTCTTTACCAAGTCATAAGAATCAGTCAAGAGAAAGAGATTAAAGGGACACAATCTGAAAGAGAAGAAGACAAACTTTTCACAGATGATAGTATAGTGTACATAGAAGATACAAAATAATCCAGTAGGAAATACCTAGAAATTGTTAATCTATATAGTAAAATAGCAGGTTTTAAAATAAATATCAACAACTCAGTGGTATTCCTCTTTGCAAACACCAAACTAGAAAAATATGAAATCCAGAAATAGACTGTATTCACCATAGCAGCAAAAACTATCAAATATCTAAAGATAAATCTAATCAAGGAGTGAAAGACCTTTATACTGAAAACTATGATATTTTTCAAGGAAATAGAAAAAGATACAAAGTAATGGAAAGACACCCCATGCTTGTAGATTAGAAGAATTAACCTCATGAGAATTACTATTCTACCCAGAGTCATAAACAAATTTAATGCAATACTTACCAAGGCCACAGCAAATGTTATCTAAAGAATAGAAAAAAAGTTACAATAAGTAGGGTAGAAAAAGCAATCATTTAAGCACAGGTGGCCCAAAGTGCAAGGACTAAGGATCCCAGTTCAAGACCCTGGTTCCCCACCTGCAGGGGAGTTGCTTCACAAGTGGTGAAACAGGTCTGCAGGTGTCTATCTTTTTCTCCCCCTCTCTGTCTTCCCTTCCTCTCTCCATTTCTCTCTGTCCTATCCAACAACAACGACAACAATAATAACTACAACCATAAAACAATAATGGCAACAAAAGGGAATAAATAAATAAATAAATATTTTTATTATTTTTATTAGTGATTTAATAATGATTAACAAGATTGTAGTATAGGTGTGGTACAATTCCATATAATTTACACCACCAGAATTCTGTATCCCATCCCCTCCATAGGAAAGTTCCCTGTTCTTTATCCCTCTGGGAGTATGGACCAAAGATCTTTATGAGGTGCAGAATGTGGGAAGTCTGGCTTCTGTAATTGTTTCTCTGCTGGATATGGACATTGGCAGGTCGATCCATACCTAAGCCTGTTCCTGTCTTTCCCTAGTGGGGTAGGGCTCTGGGGAGGTGGGGCTCCAGGACACATTTAAATGCTTGTCTTCACTTCCTTCTTTTTCTTTTCCTTTTTCTTTTCCTTTCTCTTTCTTTCTTTTTGCTTCCAGGGTTATCATTGGAGCTCGATACCACCTCAACATGCTTCACTTCAGACTGTGTCCAGAGACTTCACGTGTGGAATGCCAACCCTTCAGCTTCATTACTCAGGTGAGACCTTTCCTTTCATAGTATACTCTAATTCCATCTCAGGTGGTGAACTTTCTAACAAAGTCCCAAAACCTAGATATACACAAGTTTCTGTGAGAGAGAGCATATATTCACACGTATCTGTAAACTACTGCAAAATATATACCTGAAAGCAGAAGTATACTAGAGTTTGCAGTGAGTACCCCCCTAACACTTCCTCTCCACTATTCCAAGCTTTGGGTCCATGATTGCTCAACAATTTGTTTGGCTTCGTATGTTAACTCTCTTTTCAGTCATCAGGTTCCAGATGTCATCAGGATGCCGGCAAGGCTTCCCTGGACTGAAGACCTCACCAATGTGTCCTGGAGCTCCGCATCCCCAGAGACCCACCGTACTAGGGAAAGAGAGAGGCAGACTGGGAGTATGGACCGCCCAGTCAATGCCCATGTTCAGCGGGGAAGCAATTACAGAAGCCAGACCTTCTACCTTCTGCAGCCCACAATGACCCTGAGTCCATACTCCCAGAGGGATAGAGAATGGGAAAGCTATCAGGGGAGGGGGTGGGATATGGAGATTGGGTGGTGGTAATTGTGTTGAGTTGTACCCCTCCTACCTACCCTATGGTTTTGTTAATTAATCCTTTCTTAAATAAAAAAGAAAAAAAATGGCAAAAATGGTTGCCAGGAGCATTGGATTTATAAATATTTTTTAAAAAGAAAAAGAAAAAAGCAATCCTGAGAGAAAAGAGCCAATGAAGTCATCATGGTTTGTGACCTCAAAATATATTACAAAGCCACTATAATCCAAATGGCCTTGTACTGTAACCAAAACAAACACACCAGTGGAATAGAATTGAGAGGCCAGATATCTGTTCCCACACCTATGGGAATTTTTGACAAGTGAGCCCAAAACATTAAATATAGAAAGGAGAATCTCTTCAACAAATGGCATTGGGAAAATTGAATTGAAATATATAGAAGAATAAAACTGGACTACCATATTTCATAATATAGAAAAGTAACTGTATGGATCAAAAATTTAGAATTTGGGAAAGAAACTATCAAATACTTAGAAAAAAACATAGTCAGAAATCTCTTCCATATACATTTTTGTAACATCTTCACCAATTCAAATTCAACTGCAAGAAAACTAAAAAAAATAGATAAAAGAAACTACATCAAATTTAAAAGCTTCTACATTACAAAGATAATCACCACCATAACTTAGATACCTCCCAAGGAGTGGTCAAAAATACACAATTAATTCATCAGACTCAGTAATAAAAAGATTTAAAAAAACTAATTGAAAAACGGGGTGGGAGGCGCTGGCAATATAGAAAAAAATCTTCTCCAAATAAGAGATCCAGA
This sequence comes from Erinaceus europaeus, assembly GCF_950295315.1. Taxonomy (NCBI): domain Eukaryota; kingdom Metazoa; phylum Chordata; class Mammalia; order Eulipotyphla; family Erinaceidae; genus Erinaceus; species Erinaceus europaeus. The sequence continues at coordinate 32,400,085 of NC_080185.1, forward strand.
GCCAACAAAAAAGAAAGCATTCTCAGAGTCATTTATGATGCAAATAATGCAAATAAAAATAATGAGATACCATTTTACTCCTGTTATATACTTTACAATGCCATACATCAGAAAAAAACAGAAACGTCAACTGTTGGAGAACCTATGGGAAAAGAGTTGTACATTGCTGGTGGGAATGTACATTCTGGTGAGAATACATTGGACCAATTTCAATGGAAAGTAGTCTGGATATCATCAGAACACTAGAAATGAACCTACCTTATGAGCTAGCAATCCATCCCCTGGATATTTAAGGAGAAACAAAACTCCTATGCAAAAAAAAAATTGCATACCTATAGTCATAGGAGCATAGTTAATAATGGTCCAAACTTGGAAGTAACTCAGACGTCCAACAGATGAATGGCTAAGGAAGACGTGGTCCATATACAAAATGGAGTACTATGTTGCTGTTAGAAATGATGACGTCATCTCCTCTAGAATATTGTGGTCAGACTTTGAAGGTATCAAGTTGAATGAAAAGTTAATATACAAAATTAATATATAAAAAGTGGTTGTGAGTACTCTTGAGTAATATTTGAGAATGATGTGGGTGGAAAGAGGGTTGGGAATCTACTCTGATCTGATAATTCTCTCCTAGCAATATATCCAAACGGAAAAAATACACCTATCCAAAAAGGTGTATGCACACTTATATTTTATAGCAGCACAATTTGTAGTAATGAAAATTTGGAGCATCCCTGATACCCAACTGTCCAATGGCAGATGAGTGACTCATAAAGTTGTATATATACACAGTGGAACACTACTTAAATGTTAATAATGATGAAGTCATTTCTTTCACCTCTTCATGGATGAAGTTTGAGGGAGCCATATTAACTGAGATAAGCCAAAAAGAAAAAGGTGAGTATCATTTGATCTCACTCAATGGTGAAAACTAATAAACAAAGGCAGAAAGAGAAAACACAAAGCCAACCCTTAACTGGGTTTGGTGTATTGCACATGACTCTGGGGAAGGTGGGCAAGGAAAAGGGTTGAGGGCAGGGCCTGGGAGCATGATGGTTGGGGGTGAGTGTGTTTCGCAGACACCTATCACGAGATGGGAAATTCTACCCGTGTGTCAACAACTGTAATGTGTTATCCACTAGCACCCTAATAATATAAAAATAAAATTACAATTATAGTTCCACAAGATACCCACAACCAAATTTATCTACCCCTACCCTTCCAGTGATAACTATTATAAGTCTCTCAAGGTGTTAGAAACAGTTTGTTTACTTCTGTTTCTTTTTTTTTTTTTGCAGGTTCATGGTCTTCAGTTATATATATTCCACATATGAATGAAAGCATCAAGTTTATTTTGCTCAGCACAATCACCTCCATTTCCATCTATTTGTTATTATATAATTAAAATTAACTTAATATGATCCCCATTTACAAAAGTGGAATCTCAAACACAATATAATTGCTTATCTAAATCCTTATAAAATAGATTAACAAATGAATGCATTACTAACTATCCACAAAAATAAAACATTGTGTTTATAGATATGACAAATGTGTTGATTTGTGTGTTCACATACAGAGAGAATGATGTTCACTTAATGTGTTGATAAAATTGAAAATGGAAAAAAAATTCTTCGTATTTTATGATGGGAATACAAAGATATTTGCATTTATATGTTTTTGCAATTCAATGACCAATGTTTATTTTGCAATATTTTTGTGCACATATAGAACTTAATTGTAAGCATTACTTTTAAAAATACTTATAAGCTTTCTCAGCCACTCATCTGTTGTTGGGCACCTGGGTTGCTTCCAGGTTTTAGCTATTATGAAATGTGCTGCTATGAACATAGGAGTACACACCTCTTTTTGGCTGGGTGTTATGGAGTCCTTGAAGGATCTCTCTGTTTGTTTAATAGTTTCTTTGGATGTTCAGAAGCTTTTCAATTTGATGTAGTCCCATTGGTTTGTATCTGCTTTAGTCTTCCTTACAATTAGGTTTGATTCATCAAAGATGTCCTTGAGGTGTATGTGGGAAAGTGTTTTACCAATGTTTTCCTCTAAGTATTTGATTGTTTCTGGTCTGACATCTAGGTCTTTGATCCATTTGGAGTTGATTTTTGTTTCTGGTGAGATAAAGTGGTTCAATTTCATTCTTCTGCATGTTTCAACCCAGTTTTCCCAGCACCATTTATTGAAGAGAGCCTCCTTTTTCCATTTAATCCTTTGGGCCCCCTTATCAAAGATTAGATGCCCATAGGTGTTGGGATTTACTTCTGGGCTTTCAATTCTGTTCCATTGGTCTGTGTGCCTATTTTTGTTCCAGTACCATGCTGTTTTGATGATGATGGTTTTATAATATAGTTTAAGGTCTGGGAGTGTGATGCCTCCATTTCTGTTTCTTTTCCTTAAGATGGTTTTGGCAATTCTAGGTGTTTTCAGGTTCCAGATAAATGATTGCAGTGTTTGTTCTATTCTCTTAAAAAAGCTTGGTGGAACTTTGATGGGTATTGCATTAAATTTGTATATGGCTCTGGGGAGAATATTCATTTTGATGACATTTATTCTTCCAATCCATGAGCACGGGATATCTTTCCATTTCTTGGTATCAGTTTCTATTTCCTTGAGTAGCGACTCACAATTCATAATAGCTAAAACCTGGAAGCAACCCAGGTGCCCAACAACAGATGAGTGGCTGAGAAAGCTGTGGTATATATATACACAATGTAATACTATGCAGCTATCAAAAACAATGAACCCACCTTCTCTGACCCATCTTGGACAGAGCTAGAAGGAATTATGTTAAGTGAACTAAGTCAGAAAGATAAAGATGAGTATGGGATGATCCCACTCATCAACAGAAGTTGAGTAAGAAGATCTGAAAGGGAAACTAAAAGCAGGACCTGACCAAATTGTAAGTAGGGCACCAAAGTAAAAACCCTGTGGTGAGGGGTAGACATGCAGCTTCCTGGGCCAGTGGGGGGTGGGAGTGGGCAGGAGGGATGTGTCACAGTCTTTTGGTGGTGGGAATGGTGTTTATGTACACTCCTAGAAAAATGTAGGCATATAAATCAGTAGTTAATTAATATGAGAGGGGGAAAATCAATTGTATGTCTCAAAGTTTCTCAAAACACAAACTTTATCTTTTTAATATATAGGCTGTGTATTTGATATGCGGACTCTCTCAAAAGCCTAGACCAAGTAGATTAGAAGCATCCAATAGCACAGCTATATAAAAGATACTGGATACTGTACAGCAAACCATAACAAAAGGACTTTTCAAAGTTAACCCAATTACCAAATAATGTGATGATAACATTAACTATCGATTGTCTTTTTGAACCCTAGGACAGCAGGAACCTCACATCTCCACTATAGAGCCCCTACTTCCCCCAGTCCTGGAACCCTTGGATAGGGCCCACTTTCCTGTATGCATCTCCCAATCCAAACCAAATAATATTGCATCCGCCGATCACAACCTAACCAATGTCACGATTGCCACCTCAACATGCTTCACCTCAGACTGTGTCCAGAGGCTTCACGTGTGGAATGACAACCCTTCAGCTTCAGTACTCGGGTGAGACCTTTCCTTTTATAGTACACTCTAATTTCATCTCAGGTAGTTCACTTTCTAACAAAGTCCCATAACCTAGATATACACCAGTTTCTGTGAGAGAGAGCTTATGTTCACATGTATCCATAAACTACTGCAAAATATATACCTGAAAGCAGAAGTACACTAGAGTTTGCAGTGATTACCTCCCTAACACCTGGAGCTCAGCTTCCCCAGAGACACACCCTTACTAGGGAAAGAGTCTAGCAGATGGAGACTTGTCTCAAGTGGCCTCCCCCAGGGCTCTGGTCTGGCTCCTACGCTATTTAATATTTACATCAATGACCTCCCAGAAACTTCTTCAAGGAAGTTCATCTACGCCAATGACATCTGCTGTGCAACTCAGGCATCAAAGTTCGACATCCTCGAGGAAACACTCACGAAAGACATGTCTCTGATATCTGATTACTTTAAAAAATGGCGACTAATCCCTAGCACTGCAAAAATGGTATCATCTGTTTTCCATCTACACCATGCCTCGGCCTCGCGTGAGCTTAATGTGCAGCTTGTGGATACGAGAATCCGTCATGTAGCCCAGCCAGTCTATCTTGGCGTTACTCTCGATCACACTCTGTCATTTCACGAACATCTCATAAAAACTGCAGCAAAGGTGGGTGAGAGGAATAACATCATTGCAAGACTGGCCAGCTCCTCATGGGGCACGAGTGCTTCCACACTATGATCATCATCTCTGGCATTATGCTATTCCACTGCAGAATACTGTGCCCCAGTATGGTTCCGTAGCCCCCATGTCCACTTGGTCGGTTCTAAATTGTATTCCTCCATGAGGATAATTTCTGGAACCATCTGTTTCACCCCGGTTCCATGGTTGCCAGTTCTTAGCAACATCGCCCTGCCAGATATTCGTCGGGATGCGGCATCATCTAAGTTCATTTCCCACGTCTAAGCTCTACCGGACCTGCCAATATACGCAGATATCTTCGCCCACCCTGTTTAACGCTTGACGTCTCGTCACCCAATCTGGTCCCCTACACCTACACTGAACTTCTCTGTTCCAGTCTCTTGGAAACAGAGTTGGCAGTCAGCTGAGGTAAAGAACAAACACCTCATCACAGACCCCTGCAAGCGTCAACCTGGCTTTGACCTAGCACGTTATGATTGGGCTCTCCTCAATCACTATCGAACAGGCCATGGCCGGTGCGCTGCTATGTTCCATCGCTGGGGAGCCAGAGACGACCCGAACTGCCCCTGTGGCTACAGAAAGACTATGGCCCACATAGTCAACGACTGCCACCTCTCCAGATTCAAAGGAGGTCTCGAAACTTGACATCAGGCTCAACCTGATGCTGTTGACTGGCTATGGAAGAAGGGCAAATGTTAGAAGAAGAAGAAGGGAAAGAGAGAGGCAGACTGGGAGTATGGACCCACCAGTCAACGCCCATGTTCAGCGGGGAAGCAATTACAGAAGCCAGACCTTCTACCTTCTGCAACCCTCAAGGACCCTGGGTCCAACTCCCAGAGGGCTAGAGAATGGGAAAGCTATCATGGGAGGGGGTGGGTTATGGAGATTGGGTGGTGGGAATTGTGTGGAGTTGTACCCCTCCTACCTTATGTTTTTGTTCATTAATCCTTTCTTAAATAAATAATTAAAAAAATACTTATAAGCTACTAGCACCAAGAAACCAGCCATTAAAGGCAACTATTAGTTCACTAGCTCATTACAACCTATTAGTGCTTTAAAAGCAGTGACTGGTAAATGAAGCAGCAGAATTCCATAGAGGTGGCAAATGAAATTGAATTACTTATGCCATATGACTTTTTTCTCCCGGTAAATATATATATATATATATATATATATATATATATATATATATATATATAAAGAGTTTTATAGTTTTAAGTGTAAAAATTGTGTTTTACAAATAAGTGTCACATGCATATTTAAAGGCTAATACCACAAACATGTGTATAATTAAAAGATATAATATCCAACATGAATCTTCTTTATTATTTGATTTGTCCAAGCACTGATCATTCATATATTGCTGATGACCTCCATTAACAGAAGGTAGTAATGACTTGGTTAAAGCTGTGTGTTGGATTCCATTTAATAGTATTATATTTTGTCGTATGCTTTACATTGGCTTGTTCTAGCCCTCCCCCTCCAAGAGAATTGGATGAGTCCTGTTAATTTCGCGGGCCTGCTTGGCCCCGCCCCAAGGGACCCTGGGAGAGGGTTCCGGAGTCCGAGAGTTCCTGAGTTCCCCAGTGACAGAGTTCCTGAGTTCCGGAGTTCGAGAGTGCGAGGGTGCGAGAGTTTCTGAGTTCGAGAGTAAGGGAGAGGGTTCCTGAGTTCGAGAGAAAAAGAAAGAGTGCTTGCGCCGCCGCAAAGAGACAGCAGAGTTCTGTTTGGTGATTAGTTTGTCTTAGTTTGTGAATCGTTGTTCCTGAATAAAGAAATACAGCTTCCCTGCCCAGCCGTGTGTCTGGTCGTCTCTGTTACCCGCCCGTGAAGCTAGCCCGGCCAGCTGGAGCCGTCCGAATTTTAACAACAAATGGCGCCCAACGTGGGGCTGACCTGCGCATCTCTCAGATAAGTAAAGACAATTTGGCTACCTATGCACGATGGCCTTCTCTTCTGCTTGTGAAGAGATCTCCAAAGGCCTCTGCTCTTTCTTCACGAGACTGTTTTGCTGTTTCTGGAACATTTATCTCTGGACCACTCTGTGGTTTCAACTCGCTCGGGCGAACTCAGAACAGCCAGCGGGAAGAGCCAGCGGGCGGGAGGCAAGGCGCGGAGCTGCTGTTTCCACCTGGTCAAACAGCCAGCCAGCTGGCTGCGCCCAGACAACCCTGCGCACCGCGCCAGCAACCCCGCAGCCCCGCAGCCCGCAGGAGGCCTACGCCACCATGCAAGAGCCCGATGCCAGCACGCTAGAGCCCGATGCCAACATGCTGGAGCCCGATGCCAACATGCTGGAGCCTGAGGCCAGCCCACAGGAGCCGGCTCTCCACCGCGTGGTGCAGGGCACTGGACGCTTGATCCCTCCACACTGCTCGGCCACTGCGAACAGGGCAGCAGACATGGCAGGGCCATGGGGCAGGGCCGCGGCGTTCTATCATGGCCGCCACCCCTGGGCACCTAGGCTCACGCCTTCTACAAAGATGGCCTGCCTGCCCTCTTTCTATGAATTCTGGAACCATCCCGGGCCTCCCGGACCCCCGGGCTCCCTGCCAAAACTGGGCACACGAGATCTCCAGCCGCCGGTCCGGTCTGAAGGCAGACAAGCTGGAGTACGCAGAGACTTGTGCAGAGATCGCAACCTGCAATTCCTAGAAGTGGAGCTGCTCGGGAATGGAGCTGCGCGGGAAGCCACCTCCGGATGGTGAACCCCCCCCCCCCCCAACAACTAAGACAGTACAGACTTAAATTCGTGTTTAAAATGACATGTCTTCGTAACAAAGGTTTCTCTCCTTGTGTATTAATGACCATGTTTATGTGTATGTTTAAAGTTTGGTAAACAGTAGCTTTAAGGCTAAATTCTTACTAGTCAAAGTTAAATGAAAAAGGTTTTCAATGTAATTCTCATAAAGATAAAATTAACTTACATTTAAAGTCTAAGGTAAAAATTAGTTAACAATCAATATATTTTAACTAAGTTAGTCTAAACAAAAGGTTAAATAGACTTGTTGATATGTAAAACACTACCTTCTCTATTAGAAATGGTAGATCGCACAATGGCTATGCTAATTATTCTCATGCCTGAGGTTTCCTCTCCAGCCCACACCTAGGGTGTGTCTCCATCTTGAATGGGTGTAACTAAAGGTTAAAAGACTTTGTTGATATGTAAAAGTCTCAAATTCCTTCTCTATTAGAAACGTTGGATCGTGCAGTAGATATGCTAATAACAAGTTTTGTTTCATAGTAAGTAAGTTGCAGCCAGCTGCCTGTGGGACTCTAGGCCATCCCCGCCCCCATGCTAATGCCTGTCGAGGCAAGTAGCCCCCCAGAGGCAGATATGGCCCCCTCAGGCCTTCCCTTGGCAACATGCTGGTTTTTGTTATATATGTTTCTGTTCACCCCACACCCTTGATACTATAGTCATTTAGTTAAAAAGAAAAGGGGGAATTGTCGTATGCTTTACATTGGCTTGTTCTAGCCCTCCCCCTCCAAGAGAATTGGATGAGTCCTGTTAATTTCGCGGGCCTGCTTGGCCCCGCCCCAAGGGACCCTGGGAGAGGGTTCCGGAGTCCGAGAGTTCCTGAGTTCCCCAGTGACAGAGTTCCTGAGTTCCGGAGTTCGAGAGTGCGAGGGTGCGAGAGTTTCTGAGTTCGAGAGTAAGGGAGAGGGTTCCTGAGTTCGAGAGAAAAAGAAAGAGTGCTTGCGCCGCCGCAAAGAGACAGCAGAGTTCTGTTTGGTGATTAGTTTGTCTTAGTTTGTGAATCGTTGTTCCTGAATAAAGAAATACAGCTTCCCTGCCCAGCCGTGTGTCTGGTCGTCTCTGTTACCCGCCCGTGAAGCTAGCCCGGCCAGCTGGAGCCGTCCGAATTTTAACAACAATATTTAGCTTTAGAAGATATTATTTTCTTCTATTCTAATATAAATTCAATATATTCCCAAAATGCAGTTACAAAAGTCATATGGAAAAAAACTTAAATAACCATGCGTCATTATTTCTTTGCTCAACCTAGTCCTGTCTTTCCATTATGCATAATCAATTTTATATGGACAGAAAGTGAATATCATAATTTTGAGGTACTACCTCATTTGCAATGCTTTGTTTATTTATTTACTTACTTAACTATATAGAGATAGAAGCTTCATTCACTGCAGTGAAGCCTGGACTAGAACCTGTATTATGCACATGCCAAGGCAACAGACTATCCAATGAACTATTTTGCCAGCTAATTCAATGCTTTAATAGTTATTTTATCTCTGATAAGTGGTCATTAAACTACACCTTCTAACATTTCTAGTTACAAGGACCAATATCTTTCTTTGGACTTCATTGACTCTTGTGACTACCAGTTTGTTCTTCTCTAATATATTAAAATCATATTTCAATTATTTATTTATTTATTCCCTTTAGTTGCTCTTTTTTTATTGTTGTAGTTCTTATTGTTGTTGATATTGATGTCATTGTTGGATAGGACAGAGAGAAATGGAGAGAGGAGGGGAAGACAGGGGGAGAGAAAGATTGATACCTGCTTCATCACTTGTGAAGCAGCTCCCCTGCAGGTGGGGAGCCAGGGGCTCAAACTGGAATCCTTACACTGGCTTTTGTGCTTCATGCTACCTGCGCTTAACCCACTGCACTACTGCCCAAATCCCATCATATTTCAATTTTATGTCCATGGTAAAAAAATTCACTATTGGGGACCAAGTGGTGGTAAACCTAGTTGAGCACACACATTATCATATTACCATATGCAATGATCTTGGTTTGAGCCCCGCTCCCCACCTACAGGGTGAATGCTTCATGAGTTGTGAATGAGGTCTACAGATGTCTACCTTTCTCTCTTCCTCTCTAGCTACTCCTCCCCTGACTATTTCTCTCAGTTCTATCAAATAAAAATAGAAATGACAGAAAATGCTTCTGGGATTGGTATATTCCTAGTGCCAGCACCAAGCCCCAGCAATAACCCTGGTGGAATAAAAATATATATATATATCACAGCCTCACAACTTGAAGAGAGGAAGAGAGTACTGCATGAGCAGTGCTGCAATGCTCTAATAGCCATTGCATGTCTGAAAAGTGATTGTTAAACCTCAGTTTCATATGTGTTTCAGCTTACATAGGTGCTTTGATTCTAGAATTAGAAAATTTTAGTTATGCACATTAGCTCTCACATAAAAGTAACTTACTTTGTGAACTCAGTACCTCATATGTAACACTGCTTTCTTGGGTTACAATTAATTAAGCTAAGCTACTCAAAATTGCTAAGATAAATAACTTGAAAATTGGAACTAGTCAAAACCTTTAGCTACTTGCTTATTATTATCATACTCACCTAGTGATCTTAGTTCCATTTCTAAAGTTGTGGCAAAGTTAACACAATTCTAAATAAAATCTGAATTTTCTGCATGAAACCAAAAGTGCTCTATAGGATGAATGCCTTTGTATATACACATAAGACATTCATAAATAGCAGAACCAGATAATATAAATTGAAAAAAATGAAGAAAACATATCACCCCATACTAAGAACATTAATCTCTTTTTGCCATTAACTCATAATTAAGTATGTATTTTAAAATTTCTTTGATATTTTCACTCTACTCCCCAGATACATATAGAATTCTTGATTACAGAAACAGTCTGTGTTCATTTCCAATCTAATGTATACACTCATTCTGAAATTTATGTGAATAATATGTATATTTTGCATGTTAACAGGGATTTTTGATAATTTGGACTCAATCTATAAATATCTGGAAATTTGTAGAACTTTGGTCAATCAAGTAGAAGAAAATTAAGAACTATAAGAAAGATTTCATGCTATATCCTATAAAACAGGTATATTTACATATGGGATTATAAAAATACACTGTAGTCACACATCTTATGATATTTATAGGTTTTCTAACTTAGTATGTTAAATTATTATAATATGGAAAGATAGAGTATATTAGCATATTTTATTTCATATATTAAGAAAATATAAATATTCACAGGCAGATAAGCAATAATTATTTGTTAACTTGATTTGTATTTAATTTTTCAAGTGATATTTATGAATTTTGAAACAGTAATAAAACATGCATGGAAATTCAATGACAGTATTTTCTTTTTTATTTTGCTATTGTATTTCCTAATTCTTAATTTTTATTAGTGATTTTGTAATGATTAACAAGATTATAAAATAACAGGAGTACAATTTCACAAAGTTCCCATGATCAGAGTTCTGTATCCCATACCCTCTATTGGAATCTTCACTTTTCTTTATCCCTCTGGGAATATAGACCAAAGTTCTTTATGGGATACAGAAGGTAGACAGTCTGGCTTCTGTAATTGCTTCTCCACTGAACATAGATGTTAGCAGGTTGATCCATACCCCCAGCCTGCTTCTGTCTTTCCCTGGTGGGGTAGGGCTCTGGAGACACGTGGTTCTGGAACACATAGGTGAGGTTGTCTGTCCAGGAAGGTCAGCATGGCAACATGGTAGCATCTGAAATTAGTGGCTAATCTCAAAGCCCTGGCAACTGGCTAAGGTTCTCCGCCCACAAATCTTCATACCTTAAGAAGATCCTAATATCATTTTTCAAGATAACTGAACAACTTATGCAAACATTTATTTAGAACCACACTAAGTTTATTTATTTATTTATTTATTTATTTAATAAAACATGAATAGCTAAAGCAGCTCTGAGAAAAAAGGGGAAAAAATGAAGGCATCGCTCTCGCAGACTTCAGCTTATACTATCAAGTTATATTAATTAAAATACCTTGTCACTGGAATTAAAATGGATACGTGGATCAATGGAAAAGAATCAAGATCCCAGATATAAATCCACATACATATAACCACCTAATAGATGACAGTGGAGTACAAATTATTCTACGGGGGAAAGGAGGTCTTCTCACAAATGATGCTGGGAAAATTGGATAGCTGATAGCCGCATATAGAAAAGTAAGACTAGGGAGTCGGGCTGTAGCGCAGCGGGTTAAACGCAGGTGGTGCAAAGCACAAGGACCGGCATAAGGATCCCGGGTTCGAACCCCGGCTCCCCACCTGCAGGGGAGTTGCTTCACAGGCGGTGAAGCAGGTCTGCAGGTGTCTATCTTTCTCTCCTCTTCTCTGTCTTCCCCTCCTCTCTCCATTTCTCTCTGTCCTATCCAACAACGACAACAACAATAATAACTACAACAATAAAACAACAAGGGCAACAAAAGGGAATAAATAAATAAAATAAATATTAAAAAAAAAAAAAGTAAGACTAGACCACCACTTAACACCATCCACTGAAATCAAATCAGAATGGATCAAAGACCTGGATATTAGACCAGAAACTAAAGCATATGGAAGGAAATACTGGTGAAATCTTCAGGATCTTCACATCAAAACTGCATTTGTAGATTCAACCCCATGGACATGGGAAATGAAAACAAGAGTAAATAGGTAGGAATGCATCAAACTAAAAATCTTCTACACATCAAAAATAAAAAATGAACTGCACAGGGATAACCAGACAACACAGTAAATGGTATAATATTTGCACTTCACACATCTGACAACCAACTGATACCAAACATCTATAAAGAACTGGTAGCAGCAGTCCAAGCTGTTCGGGGCAGAGGAAGAGGAACTCCAACAAGAGGAGCTTTTGTTGGGGCTACAGCTGCTCCTGGCTATATAGCTCCAGGCTATGGAACCCCTTATGGTTACAGCACAACTGCCCCTGCCTATGGTTTACCCAAGAGAATGGTTCTGTTACCCGTTATGAAATTCCCAACATATCCTGTTCCCCACTACTCATTCTTTTAGCAAATGACTGAAGCTAATTACTATTGAACACCAATATAGTAAAATACAGAAGAGAAAAAACCTTTTTATTCTGCTTTCTTTGAACACATACTTGATCAAAATTATTTGTAAAGAATATCTTTCCTACTTTTTTATTTTAACAAATGCAAATTTAGTTTTCTAAAACTTGAAAACAAAAAAGAAACTAGTTCTGTGAAACGGTACCGCATTTCTGGAAAATAACTTATACCAGCCCTTCTGTTCTAAGGAAACAAGTCTAGCAGTTTAAAGTTTAAGTTTTAAGAGGAGTATCATATTATTTAAAATTAAATTTGTGAAGGATGTATAGAGTCTCAAACACTGATCACAAATAAACTGCTTTGTTGTAACAGAGCACTGCCTGATGCAGTCACTGATTCTTAGCTGATTGATATGTATTTGCCCCAGGGCACTTTAATTCAAGCTATAGTTATTTTTTAATATAATAGATACTTTTTATATAACTTTGTAAATATTAAAGTATGTAATTAAAGCCAATAAAATATGGTATTGATATTGTTATAGCTTATTATTTTTATATGTTTTGGTATCAAATTTCAAGGAATTGAAACATAATAATTAAGCCCTAAAAGTCCATTCATTTGTAAGCAAACTGCTAAAACAAAGCAAAAGCAATTGTTAGTTTGAGCCAGTATAATCTGTAAGCCTTTTGTACCCAGCTGTACAAGGGCATCCCCATGATAAAGGTATATTCTGTTATCATAGCATTGCCTATTAATGATGGCACCACCCAGAGATGGGGAAATGAAGAATGTGATTATTTTAGTTTACGAATTTCTAAGTTTTAAAAAATAATAAATTAATTGATCAATCACAAAAAATGGTGTTTATGTACACACCTATTAAACTGTAGTCATATAAATCACTATTTAATTAATATGAGAGGGGGAAATTGATTCTATGTCTAACAAAGGGACTTTTCAAAGCTAACACAATTACCAAATAATGTGATGATAACTATAACTATAACAGTAACTATCCATTGTCTTCTTGAACCCTAAGACAGCATGAATCTCACATCTCCACTATAGAGCCTAAACTTCCCCCATTCCTGGGACCCTAGGGTAGGGCCCACTTTCCCGTATGCTTCTCCCAATTCTTTTTTTTAATATATATTTTTATATTTATTTTATTTATTTATTCCTTTTTGTTGCCCTTGTTGTTTTATTGTTGTAGTTATTATTGTTGTCATCATTGTTGGATAGGACAGAGAGAAATGGAGAGAGGGAGGGGAAGACAGAGAGGAGGAGAGAAAGATAGACACCTGCAGACCTGCTTCACCGCCTGTGAAGTGACTCCCCTGCAGGTGGGGAGCTAGGGTTCGAACCGGGATCCTTATGCCGGTCCTTGTGCTTTGCGCCACCTGCGCTTAGCCCGCTGCACTACAGCCCGACTCCCCACTTCTCCCGATTCTTATCAAATAATATTGCATCTGCTGAGTGCAACCTAATCAATGCAACGAGTGCCACCCCAGCACGCTTCACTTCAGACTGTGTCCAGAGACTTCAGGTGTGGAATGACAACCCTTCAGCATCATGACTCGAGTGAGACCTTTCCTTTCATAGTATTCTCTAATTCCATCCCAGGTGGTTCACTTCCTAACAAAATCCCAAAACATAGATACAGACCAGGTTCCAGGAGATAGAGCATATGTTCACAGGTATCCATAAACTACTGCAAAATATATACCTGAAAGCAGAAGTACACTAGGGTTTGCAGTGAGTATCCCCCTAACACTTCCTCTCCACTATTCCAAGCTTTGGGTCCATGATTGCTCAACAATTTGTTTGGCTTTGTATGTTAACTCTCTTTTCAGTCACCAGGTTCCAGATGCCATCAGGATGCCGGCCAGGCTTCCCTGGACTGAAGACCCCACCAATATGTCCTGGAGCTCCACTTCCCTAGAGACCCACCCTACTAGGGAAAGAGAGAGACAGACTGGGAGTATGGACTGACCAGTCTACGTTCATGTTCAGCGGGGAAGCAATTACAGAAGCCAGACCTTCCACCTTCTGCAACCTATAAATGACCCTGGGTCCACTCTCCCAGAGGGATAGAGAATGGGAAAGTTATCAGGGGAGGGGGTGGGATATGGAGATTGGGTGGTGGGAATTGTGTGGAGTTGTACCCCTCCTACCCTATGGATTTGTTAATTTATCCTTTCTTAAATAAAAAGAAAGAAAGAAAGAGAAAATTATGCAAATCCAAATGTTCATAAATTGATGAATGAGTAATTGAAATATGCTGGATGGAGAAGGATGACGTCATCAATAGGAAAAAAGACCTCATACTGAGGTCTCAGACTGAATTCCATTAACTACTATAACCCAGATTTAAGTAGTACTTTGGTTGAAAAAAGAAAAAAAGGAAAAAGCTAAATGAAAAGAGAGAGAAGAGGAGAAAAAAAAACAGAAAAATAAGAGAATGAATGAGGGATAAGAAGAAAAAGGAAAAGAAAAAATAAAAAGTGATAATAAAAAGAAAAGAAACAGGAGACAATAAAAAGAAAAGAAAGGAAAAGAACATATGGAAGGGAGGGATGAGAGAGATGGGAGGGGAGAGGGAAGGGGGAGGGAAGAGAGAGAAGAGGAAAGAGGGAAGAAAATATGGGAGAGTAGGGGAGAGGGGAGAGAAGATAGAAGGGGGAAAGGAAAATGAAAATCCTAGAGCAGGCAGAGGCACACCTGATGGAATATACATGTTACTATGTACAAGCACCTGGGTTCAAGCCTCTGCTCCCAACCTGCAAAGGGGAAACTTTATGTATTGTGTTAAATAAAATAACTCAGATATGAAATATTTCATTTGTTAATGTTTGTAAAAAAATTTGTAAAAAAAATCGAATTTTGAGGAAGAAGTGAAAAGGCAGTGCCTGATTAATAACTAGGTGTGTGTGTTGTTTTGTTTTATTTTGTTTTAGATAGAGACAGAGAAACAGGGACCCAGGTGGTGTCATAACTGGTTCAGCACATGTGTTACAATAAGCAAGGACCCAGGGTTCATGTCCCCTGTCCCTACCTACAGGGAAAAAGCTTAGTGAATGGTGAAGCAAGGATGCAGGTCTCTGTCTCTTTCTCTCTCTATCACCTCCTTCCTTCTCGATATCTAGCTGTCTCTATCCAATAAATAAATATAATAAAAAGAGGCAGAAAACCAGAGAGTGAAAAAAATCATAGCACTGAATGTTCCTTCATTGTGTTGGGGACTGGGCTCAAACTTGGTATCCATACATGACAAAGGAGCACACTCTCCAAGTGAGGATTGACTATGATTTTCTTGGGAGTGATGTAAAAATATTTTGGAGTTAGTGATGATGTTTGTAAAACATGAAGGTATTAAATGCCACTTGAATCATATACATTAATATCGTGAATTTTATTATATTTACCTCAATGAAATATGACAGCTATATTCTAGACATGGGAACTTGAATTTCATTGTTTTCCTAAAAAAACAGTGATATTAAAAATTGAAAATAAAAAATTTAGTACTATTTTTTAGGAGAAAGCTGTCTTACTTATATTTTATATGAAAATCAGTGGTATAAAATACAAATCCCCCAGTGTCAATTTTAGCATCATTTTTCTCATTTTAAAATCAATTTTAATACAGAAGCACAAAAGATAATGTTTATGGCTTTCTCATTTCAGTATATATAGTTAGAACCACTTATAATAGTGTGTGTGTTTGGTGTATGTGTGTGTGTATGGTTACTTTTGGATTCTATAACACACACACACACACACACACATACATATATATATATCAGGAATTTTATTTTATTGCTCAGTGAGTTGTAGAAAATTATAATAATATAACATGGTCAACTGCTGGACCCTTAGCTAATCTATTAAATAGTCACTCTATTTAAAATACAAATCTTGTCAGTAATATGGAAACACTATTGATTGTCAATATGTTTCTTGAATTAACTGATTTCTAGAGTGTATCTGATTTTTTATTGGGTTCACTATTCCCTGAACTAAGGCAGATATGTTTACTAGATTTATCAGCTAAATATTATACCTTATTGTTCATCTCAGAAATGTATAGAAAATATAAATTTACCTTTTCTTAGAAAAAATTGCTATATTTGATAGTTTAAGAAAAAAATTGTTAGTATTTAAGCACTTTCTTCCATTTAAACTATAATCACTTGTCCCAGTTTTATTGCATAATATAGCATTAAATAAAAGTGATATTTCTTTAAAGCGTATTTATTTATTGACTACTTCTACTGAATTTTTACTGAGGTAATGTTGACTTGCAAGGCTGTTTTTGGTTTTGGAGTACATTTTTATTATTTTATTTTTTTTTATTTAAGAAAGGATTAATTAACAAAACCACAGGGTAGGAGGTGTACAACTCCACACAATTCCCACCACCCAATCTCCATATCCCACCCCCTCCCCTGATAGCTTTCCCATTCTCTATCCCTCTGGGAGCATGGACCCAGGGTCATGTGGGTTGCAGAAGGTAGAAGGTCTGGCTTCTGTAATTGCTTCCCCACTGAACATGGGCATTGACTGGTCAGTCCATACTCCCAGTCTGCCTCTCTCTTTCCCTAGTAGGGTGGGTCTCTGGGGAAGCAGAGTTCCAGGACACATTGGTGGCGTCTTCAATGCAGGGAAGCCTGGCCAGCATCCTGATGACATCTGGAACCTGGTGACTGAAAAGAGAGTTAACATACGAAGCCAAACAAATTGTTGAGCAATCATGGACCCAAAGATTGGAATAGTGGAGAGGAAGTGTTAGGGGGGTACTCACTGAAAACTCTAGTGTACTTCTGCTTTCAGGTATATATTTTGCACTTGTTTATGGATATATGTGAACATATGCTCTCTCTCACAGAAACTGGTGTATATCTAGGTTTTGGGACTTTGTTAGAAAGTGAACCACCTGGGATGGAATTAGAGTATACTATGAAAGGATAGGTCTCACCTGAGTAATGAAGCTGAAGGGTTGTCATTCCACACGTGAAGTCTCTGGACACAGTCTGAAGTGAAGCATGTTGAGGTGGCAATCGTTGTGTTGATTAGGTTGCGATCGGCAGATGCAATATTATTTGATATCTCTCTCTTCCCCTTTTCCTCACCCTCTGTCACTGTCTGTCTCTCTCCATATATATCAAATATATGTATGAAGAAATTCCAACAGAGGAAAATTAAATAAGTAATATTATATAGTAGAATACAATATTAATTTAAGAGAGGAATTAAAGATTCAGAAATTGAATTTATCATTAAATATCAAGTAATGATAGGTATAGGTCCATCTGGAGTCAATAAATCTACTTGGATACTTTTGACATGCTGTCAAAAGACTCAAGTTGAGATATTGTATCAAGACATCAGATAGTGGCATAAATAATAGGAATTATGTAGTTATGGTGTGTTGTGATAGAAAAAATTGGTAGACCTTGGAAACTTTTAAGAGTTATTCTGGGGTTCATTCCAATTTTCTGAGTCTTTCTTCAAAACTTTGCAAATTTCAAATATCATGTTTAAGATTGTTATCTTGTTGGTCATTCACTAATATGAGCCATGTATAAACACTCTTATGACTACACAGAATCAAATAATGGCACCAGAAGAAAAATACTACAACACTATGCTGTACTTTACCCCACTTTTAGATAGCAAGTAGAAAGAAAATGTATTCATACACACACACACACACACACACACACACACACACACATGCACACACACACTACAGCAATAAAGAGAATGAGGAGGAAGGTCTCCTAGAACAACTTGTAACTTGTCAGAAAATAAAGCAGGGTAGGATTTAGACTTTAAAAATATTTTTAACTTTTTTATTATTGTATAGAGACATTGAGAAATAAGGGGGAGATAGAGAAAGGAAAGAGAGACCTGATGTCCTGCTTTAGCACCTGTGAAGCTTTCCAAACAGGGCATAATTTTGCACCTGGTTGATTGCACATGTTACAATACACAAGGACTAGAGTGCTAGCCCCAGTCTCCAGCTACAAGGAAAAAAGATTTATGAGAGTTGAAGCAGTGCTTCCGATGTCTCTTTTCCTCTCTATCTCCCCTTCCCTCTCGATATGGGCTGCCTCCAACTAATAAAATAAAATAAAATAGATATTTAAAAGATTTTTATTTGAAAAAAATCTTATCCATTGTCAGAAAAAAAAAGGTGAGATGCATCCAGTGCAGGCAGATGCAGTTATTGTTTTTATCTTTAAGTTAATGTGCTCATGTAGTTGACCCTTCTAAATAAATCTGTGCTTAAGCAAAAGTATTCTATTAATATTCAGTTGAAAGTGAAAATAAAGGTTAAAAATTAAATGCTAATGAATAGACTATATTATTGCTATTTTTAATCTTTTATGTTGTTTTGTATTATTTCTTTGGAGAAAACTTTAGATGCCATTACGTTTCTCAAGTATATGATAGATTGAACACCATTACGTTTATCAATTATATGATAGACTGAACACCGAAGAACAGTCTACATGATTTGAGAGGTAATATGACTGGATGGAAAGCAACATGTCTTTGGAAAGCAAATTCTTTTTCTGGTTCTCATCTATTAGGTCTATGATTTTACAAGTGATTATACCACCTAAAATTTTAGTTCTTTCATCTCTATAAGGATCTGAACATCTTCAGGAATTGATTAAGGATTAACTACATTGTGTTTCAGAGTAGTGCAGTAAAGAAGGGTAAGTGAATATTGACTAAGAATGCAAGTGTGCACTATGACATATTCTTATATAATTTATCCAAAATTCCACTGAGACTTGGTAAAAATGGAAACAAAAATTTGAGGGGCCGGGGAGACAGCATAATGGTTATGCAAACAGCATTTCATGCCTGTGACATCAAAGATCCCAGATTCAATTCCCAGCACCACCATAAGTCAGAGCTGAGCAGTGCCCTCATAAAAATAGATGAAAAAACACTCCACTGAGACTTGTAGAGAAATGTTTGTCAGTTGTATTAAACTCTGGCAGTTGACACATAAAGTTATAGGAATATTTACATAGAAATGATACTATAAATACCATACTAAGATTCAACAACACATCAAATTAGTATTCATCAGTGTTAAAATAAGTTCAGAAATACGGATTTTAATACAAATATTTTGAATAATCTATTTTACTTTAAAAGAAAATAAATGAATGAGAAACAGTTTTCAAGTGGCATAGTAGGTTGATCCAGCTGCCCTTTAACAGTTAATGGCTTTTATATACTTTCCTCATGTTTGGGAGCTACTCTCTGCCCTAATCCAACTTTTAAGCCCTACTCTCAACTCTGACACCATCTTCTCAGATAATACTTTTAGACCACCTTTATGTTAGCCGTTGGGCTCATGCAAAACTTATTAAAGTCATGGAACAAATGGAACATACCTAAAATATACTTCCTAGCTTCTTCCCACAGGAAGACCTTTTTTTTTTTCATTTGCTCTATTCCTATTATTGGGCTCCTGTTTATTGAACAATTTGCTTTATATCTTACCACCTTTTAGCCTCCAAGTTGCAGGTGCTATGATGATGACATTCTGACCTTCCTGGGTAGATGACCTCACCAATGTGTCCGAGAACCTCACCTCTCCAAAACCCTAACCCAACTAGGGATAGAAACAGGCTGGGAACATGGATTGACCTGTCAGCATCCCTGTTCATCAGACAGGCAATTATAGGAAACAGAACTTCCACCTTCTGCACCCCATAAAGAATTTTGGTTCATACTCCCAAAAGGAGATAAAGAATATGGGAGCTTTCATTGGAGGGGATGGGATAGGGAACTCTAGTGGAGGAAACTGTGTGGAATTGTACCCCCTTACCTTAAAATCATGTTAATCATTATCAAATCACTAATGATAATTAAAAAAGAGTTAAATACCTCTTGCAAGGAGAAAATAAATAGAAAATCCATCATGACCCAGAAGACCAGGTAACCTGAATATCTCTCCCTGTTTATCTCCAGATCTACCTCCTCTTTCTCAAGAAATATTCAAGATAGAAGTTTCCAGCCACAAATATAAGCTTTTTGGAAAAAGCCATAAAGTACACTTGAGTGTTGCCTCTATATCCATTACAATGCAGAATGAAAAATAGTTCCCCTTTTTTGTAAAGATTGTTGTGAAAATATTCAGCTTCACTGAGATTTGTCTGTGTAAATCAGAAAACTCAAGTAATTCTTTTGATGTGTAAGCATATGAACTCACAGGTTATATTTGTATAGTTCAGTTTTAGAAAATGGCTAGGTCTACAGTATTTAAATGTATAAAAACAAAGAAGCGTAGGGGTGGATCCTAAGACAAATTTGCACTGTATTTCAAGACAACTGCCTCTGGTAAGGCCTTTATATCAATAGTTTCTTAAGGGAATGGAGAATTATTTCCTCCTAAATAGTGCTGGAGAAGACTATCAGAATGGGTTGGAAAAACTTGTAAGTTATCATATTCGAATTACATATGTAATGTGACTTTTCAAATTACTTTGTGAAAGTTATTACACCAAAATCTTACTTTGCTAGGGGCCAGGTGGTGGCAGCACACCTGGTTGTGTGCATGCATTACAGTGCACAAGGTCTAGTTCAAGTCCCTAGTCCCTACCTTCACAGGGGAAGCAGTGCTGGTGGTGATTCTCTGTCACTTGCCCTCTATATGTCCCATCCTTATTAATTTGTTTGTCTTTCTATCCAAACTAATTATATATAAAATTTTATTTTGCTTTCCATTTTCTCTTATCCAAATGCTTCAACTTCCACAGTTCTTGGATATTTTGTTCTATTTTTCTAGACAATTTTCTTTTTAATTTTCAGGGTATAGTCTGTATTAATATCTCACGAGCTTAATGATCCAGGGTGGACTGTGTCTTGCTAACAAGCCTACTTTTCTGTTTACAGTAGGTAACTGGTTCAACTACCATTCCTGAGACCTGATTGCTGCCAAATAGATTTCTTCATTTTTTAAAAAATAATTTAATATTTATTTATTTATTTTGAATAGAGACAGAGAGAATGTGTGAGGGGAAGGGGCAAGTGTGGAAGAGAGACAGAGAGACACCTGCAGACCTGCTTCACCACTCATGAAGCTTTGCCCCTGAAGGTGGGGACCAGGGGCTTGAACCCAGATCCTTGTGCACTGTAATGTGTGCCCTTAACCAGGTGCACCACTGCCTAGCCCCCTTCATTTTCATTTATATGAAGTATACCCTTGTGTTTTTTATTACTTAACTTTACAGGTAGGGGTTAATAAGTGATATAGGACAAGCTCCTACAGTGGTCCACCAGAGGGCTTATGACGATGTTCCTGATGGAAATAACTGATTATGATGGAGTAAGGTCTAGGACCATTATAGCTACTAGGGAATCCAAGGATTCAGGGCCCCGAAGATGGGATGGTCTAGTATTGGCCAAGAATGTCATCATTAAGTGAATTGGTATCTTGCCCTTATCCAGGTTTTGTAGTCCTTTTTCTTCATCTGAGGAGCTTAGACTTTCTCCCAGTTGTTAAAGCATTGAGTGTCATTTCTTGTATACAAACCACTATTAGGTTTATGGAGTCTGCCATATTGGGAGTTTTCTACTATACTGGCAGATTTATTAGGTCTAAGTCTTATCTTAGAAGGCTACTAAAAACTTTTATTTTGAGATGTACGATCACACCTTGCTTATATATACATGTATAGCTGTACCCAATACCTTAGGAAAACAGAACTTGTTAAGAAACTGTAACATTATGTTATATTCCAAAGTGCTTTCTATTCTCACCCTTTGATAGGATAAGATAGTTTTAACTTGATCTTAACTTTGAGAATCTGGTAGACTTTTTGGAGACAAAACTCAATAAAATGTGAGCATATCACCCCAAGACTCATACCTCCTATAGTTTTTAACTTTTAGATTTGTTCATCTTTTGCTTCCAACTACTTTCTATATATAGTTTAAGTTTTCCTTACTTTTACACTGGCTTCTTCTTAAGTTTCTGCCTTTGGATCTCTGTTCATCAAAGTTGTGGTCTACTATTCTGAATGGTTGTTTGTTTAATTTGAGGGATTATTATTTGGTCTCGGATCTAGAAGAGCTATTGAAGTTAAGCTTTTTTTATTTGAAATATAGTCAAATAGACTTTCTAATATTTATTTATTTTCTTTTTTTTGTTGCCCTTGTTTTTCATTGTTGTTGTAGTTATTATTGTTGATGTCATCATTGTTAGATAGGACAGACAGAAATGGAGAGAGAAGGGGAATACAGAGGGGGGAGAGAAAGATAAACACCTACAGACCTGCTTCACCGCCTGTGAAGCGACTTCCCTACAGGTGGGGAGCCGGGGGCTCAAACCGGGATTCTTATGCAGGTTGTGCTTTGCACCTCTTGCGCTTAACCCGCTGTGCTACCGCCCAACTTCCTGGAGTTCAGCTTTTTACTTGTTCTTATGTTGGAATATAACTTTCATGCTCCCTTCATAATGGACTACTATATATTCTTTATGCAACAATCCTACATATTAAGTTACTATGTTTTGTTTAATATATTTAAACTAGTATATTTTAATAATATTAGCTTATTATTTGCATTTGTCTCCTCAGATAGAAAATTAAGGGTAGCCTATAAAAGCTCGAAGTTTTGTGGTGTGACCACTGTATAGCTTTCTTCTTTAATGATAACTAGCATTTAGTAAGCTATCCTAATTTTTTTTTTTGTCTCCAGGGTTATTGCTGGGGCTCGGTGCCTGCACTACGTACGAATGCACTGCTCCTGGAGGCTGTTTGCCCTTTTGTTACCCTTGTTGTTTATTGTTGTTGGTGTTTTTATTGTTGTTGTTGTTATTGCTGTCATTGTTGTTGGATGAAACAGAGAGAAATCGAGAGAGGAGGGGATGGCAGAGAGTGGGAGAGAAAGATAGAAAACCTGCAAACCTGCTTCACTGCTTGTGAAGTGACCCCCTGCAGGTGGGGAGGGGGGTGAGGGGGACTTGAACTGGTATCCTTGAGCAGGTCCTTGTGTTTGGTGCCATGTGTTTTTAGCCCACTGCGCTACTGCCCTCCCCCCTTGCAATACTACATTTTTCAAATTAATGGATGAATGAGGAGCCAGGATTAACTGAAATATGAAATGCATTTGTGGTTTGTTTTGTTTTACTTTTGGTATTACAAAAATGATAATTTTCATTAAGGTAAATAGCACTGTGTTTCTGAAATAATACTTGTTCAGTATGTGGGCCAGCATAAATAACAAGAAATGAAAATTTAGCCCATGTCTGTGCATTTCAGCAGAACTATCTGTAAAAGTTGGTATTAGGGGCAGAGGGTAGATAGCATAATGGTTATGTAAAGAGACTTTCATGCCTGAGGCTCCGAAGTCCCAGGTTCAATCCCCCACACCACCATGAGCCAGAACTAAGCAGTGCTCTGGCTAAAAAAAAAAAAAAGTGGTCCTGGAGGTGGGCAGTGGATAAAGCATTAGATTCTCGACCATGCCTTTGATCTCAGGCAGCACATATACCAGAGTGATGTCTGATTCTTTCTCTCCTATCTCTGTCATGAATAAATAAATAAATGAAGTCTTTAAAAAAGAAGTTGGTACTAGATACAATCTGTTGAATTTAGTTTCGTTAAAAATAAATAAATGCAGAGCTTACAATGGAAAGCAGTATGGGATAGATATAAAAATTGAATACTTAAATAAAGTTTATTATTATGTGGAACGGGTGGCTTTCAGTTAACACAATAGGCCTTCCACTGCTTAATGAGTATATATTCATGTCTAACTTCAAAAGTCCTGAATGCTACATACAGAGAGTTGCATTGTGATTCTGGTCACAGTCAGTAGCCAAGCAACCACTGAGTCACTGTTTAGCTACTTTTCCAACACAGACCTTTTCATTATTGTAATTGTATTGTCCCCCTCTGATATTTGTGATTCTCAGTACTATTTCTAATGGATACTACATATGCTTTATGACATGTATTAAAGACATGAAAAGATGAGAATTGAAATAACCCGTATGTTTACGTTAGAATGGAGCTTACAGGTAAATGGAATGACTCATTGTAATGATAAATAAGGCTATGAATTCTAAAAGTGTTTACAGGTAAATCCTGAAAACTCTATCAGGAATTCTAGTGATGATCATTATTTCAGACTGTAAGCATCACATCTTCGTTTATAAATGAAGCTTTTCTCTAACTCCTAAGGAGGAAGATGTCACATGTGCTGCAGATATGTGTCCCAAGTGACAATTTACAATTAAAAGTAAAGTCTTCATTCATGCATTTTGTTTCTCTGATTCTATCAAAATTTGTTTGTAATTAGATTGTTTAGTATAAGTAAGGTCCAAAGTGTTAGCATTACTGCTTGGTGATATAGCTTTTTTTTTTCTTGCTAGAGTTTTACTGCCCCAGGCAGACTTTTACAGACAAAAAAAAAAAAAGAGGGGAAGAAAATGGAAAGAGGGAGAGAAAGCAAGAGACAGCACAGAAACAAGGCCTCCCCCAGTGCTTTGGAAGTGGGGACTTCAGCCTAGGTTACATGTAGAATAAATGAGATTCCTTCCCATGAAAATAGCTCAATTGCTATAGCTGCTTCACAATTCTTGTCTAATATCTCTATATATTGATATTGGTGGCTGCTAAATGTGTATTCTTAATTCATTTTGGTGAATTTTTTTCTGGTTTTTAGAGTTATAATAATGATCTAAGGCATCCAGAATACTTTGTACATTATGATAGGAGACTTTTTTATCTTTTATGATAGGAGACTTTTTAAAAATCTGTTTAGCGATCAGTCTATCCTTTCATATTTCACATCTATTTCATGTATTACTTTTGTGGACTGAGTTGTCAAGGACAAGTGAGGTGCCATCAACTTTATATTACTAACTTAGTCTATCTATTTCTTCTGATTCCACTTACATCCCCACTCACTCTCTGTTAGTAGAAAGCACTTATTTATATGAATTGGGCCATAAGGTGAGATTTGGAAAATGCTACATTATTTTGATGATGGGTTTTTCTCTCCAGTCTACATTTCAGAAACCCTGTTTGCATGAGTTTACCATACTCTATGTTGTGTTCTTGGAAAGGTGAGACACTAACTTAAATGCTCTTCTGCTGCTGGAAGGAATAGGCTAAGTGTAATATTGCCTACCAATTGGTGGAAAGTTGGGAATCCCCAGAATAGACTAAGAGGTGTGAGAGATGTGGATTTAGGCTTTTTTCAATCTTTGTGATATTTGGAGAGTCCTGTCATTATCAGCTATTTGGTGGATCGGTGGAACACAACAGGGCTGCAAGTGCTGCTAGCAAGAAATAGACATGAAGGTACTTTTGAATAGTAGATAACTAAACAACCAGTTTCCACTGCTACTAGAATTTGAGTACATAGGCCCATTGCTGATATTATACAACCATGCTATTGCCTGAGCTTCTGTGTTATGAGATCTTTGGCTAGAATGAACAGGTATTTTATTTTATTTATTTTATTTTATTTTATTTTATTTTAAGACAAAATTAACTAACTCACCATACAAAAATAGATAGGTACTGATATCTCGTTACATAAATCTATAGGTCCCCATGTGTCACTCTTTTTAGCTGTCTGTGATGTCTTCTCCTATTTAGTGTCATGTCTTTTTATTTATATGATGATTTATAAAACCTAATATAAACCAAAAAATCTAACTCTTGTAAAGCTTATTTTAGTCTGATTTCCTCTAAATTCCTACTGTTTTGTCTTTCATAATTCAGTATAAGCTTGTATGAAAAGAAGGTTTGGCCCAATGACATTATGTAGATATTTCTGGAAGGGCCTAACCCCATTAATTTAAGTAAAATTCTTAATATATTTGGAATGTTGTTTTTTCAATATTTAATAACATTTGTGTATGAAAGTAGATGACAACTGTCATTCTATCATTATAACTGATGATTTCACTAAGGTAATAAAAATATATCAGAATTCAGTGAAATCAAGTTTGACTGTATGATACTTCCTGGCTGCCAGCGTTAGTTGGGGGAAATGTTGATCTATGTTTAAAATTAACTGGTAAATCAATTTCTCTCTAAGATTTTTGATAGTTTCCTCATTGGCAAAGTATTTTGAATTTCACATGTAGAGTGCTCCACATAGATCCTACTTAAATTTCAAATTAAGGCAATCTTATTAAAAAAAAGTGTCATTTTAGTCATATGCTAATTAAAGTGTGTTCCTGAAATTTAGGGGTACTTTTTGGATGATTTAATAGGATGCTTTGAATTTTTTTTCCTGGAGGCAGAAAGTTTATAAAAAGGATTCTATTTTCTGCTTAAGTGACTACAGGACAAAATATCTAGATAATCATGAAAAATTCTGTAAGGCATCATTGATGACCACTGGTAATCAAAAGTTATGTTCCCTGTGCATTTTCATTAATTGATAAAGCTAAGCATAAGTGGTTTCAGAGGATATGAAAAACAGTGTAGAAGTTCCACAAAAAGTGCATAAATAACATGATTCATCAATTGCACTTCGGGATAAATATCTGAAGAAAAAATAATTTTTCAGTTTCAAAGAGATAGCTTCCATCTCTCTGCTCATTGAAGCATTTTAAACTCCCAAGACAGGAAAAAAAAAAAACCCTTCCATGTTCATGAACAGGTGAGTAAACAAAGAAAATATAGACTATATGGATGAAACTTCAAGACATAAGACTCTAAAGAATAAGTCAGAGAAAAAAAATATTGTAGGAAATCACTCACGTGTTATATATAAAGCAAAAACAGCAAACATCTCAGAGAAACTGAGTACATATTGGCAGCTAGGATGCATTGGATCGACCTTCTCGTGGTGCATCCCGTGAGTACCCATTCATTGGGGAAACTGACGATCCTTCCTAGCCGACTGAATCCACATGGATCCCAGTCACTTTCAAAGCCAGCAACAAGCAGCTCCTGACAGCTTTCAACCTGACGCTGTTGACTGGCTATGGAAGAAGGGCAAACGCTAGAAGAAGAAGGCAGCTGCCAGAAATGAGGATAGGGGATATATGAGGTGGGTGAAGTTTATCTGAAGGTACAAGTACCCAGTTATAAATAAATAAGTTCTTAGAATGTAATATATAGCACTGTAACCATAGTAAACAATACTATATTTTGTACTTGGAAGTTACTTAGAGATTAAATTTTAAAGTTTTCAGCATAAAAAAAAACATGTAGCTATGAGAAGTGAAGACTGTCAACCAAACTTATTATAATCATTTCAAAATCCATACACATGCATATATATCATCATCTTTTACTTTAAGCTTAAACAATGTTCTGTTAGTTTCATTTTAATAAAATTTCATATATATATAAAATATATAACTTCCAACTAATAAATCTATAACTCAATTTGAAATTATTTTAAGTATAATCATTTCATATTATACCACCACCCGGCCCCTCTCACTTTTTTTTTAACTATATAGGACAGAGAGAAATTGAGAAGAGGAAGACACAGAGGAAGAGGACAGAGAGACACATGTCACAGTGTTTCACTGCTAGTGACGCTTCCCCCCTTGGGTGGGGACCAGGGGCTTGAACCCAGGTCTTTGTACATGGTAATGTTGACAGTTAACCAGGTGTGCTACCACTTTAACTTTTTGCAAGGCATCTGCCGGCTGGTCTCTGTTTTTTCTTTGTCCATCAGCTAGAGGGCCTATATTCATCTTTACACTTTTCCTCTGCCTGGAAGACCTTTTCTTTCTATTTCTTTTATCTTCTTTCCTTTTCATTTTCTTTTATTTTCTCTTTTTCTTTTCTCTCTTTCTCTCACCAGATTACTGTTCAGCTCTGGCTGCTTGTGTTAGGAATTGACCATGGGATCTTAGAGCCTCAAGCATTAAAGTCTGTTTGCATAACCACTGTGCTATCTTCCTCAGCTTCTTTTCTATTATTTTGACCCCTGGTCTATGTGTTTTAAGCATGCATAAAGCCTTCTACCACAACAGAACCTAGAAGAAGGGAACTTCCCTGGACTATTGGGATACTAGGTTTCTTGATTCAGACAGAGGGAGATTCAACTCAAACCTCAGCTTTGTCCCTCAGAGGATTTCCTTTGGCACCCAGTTCTCTTATCCTCACTTTTCCCATCTGCAATATGAAGTCCATTAGGTGTATGTCTTAGATTAAATGACTCAGGCACAGGATGATGTATAATAAAGTAAATCTTCCAGTGACTTGAAAAAAATTATAAAAATAAATTATATATATATATTAATTAGATAACATAGGTGAAACACAGGAGGACCTTAACATGAAAGGTGTATTTGGACACCCAACCCCCTGGGCAAGGGAAACTAAAAAGAATAAACAAATGGGACTACACATATTGAAAAATTTTGATACATCTAAAGAGACTTGCATAAAGATAGGGGGAAAATACTGGCGATTGAGAGGAGATATTTGCACATATCACATCTCACAAGGAGTTGATATTAAAATTTGTAAAGAAATCATAGAGATCAACAACAACAAAGCCCATAAACAGCAGAGTAAAAAAAAAAAAAGCAGACAAAATGGGGACAGGCAGTGGTGGTGTGGCTAAGCACACAAGGACCCCCACAAGGATGCAGGTTTGAATCCCGGCTCCCCACCTGCAGGGGTTACATCACAAGCAGTGAAGCAGGTCTGCAGGTGTCTATCTTTCTCTTTCCCTTTCTCCCATCCCCCAAATTCTCTCTGTCCTATCCAGTAAAACAGAAAAAAAAATAGTCACAAGGAGCAGTGGATTCATAGTGCTGGCACCAAGACACAGTAATAACAGCAAGAAAAAAAAAGAGACAAAATATCTTTAGTGAAGATATTTATATGGTGCAGAGGCATATGAAAAAAAATGCTACACATGTTACAAATATAAATTTTGGCATTGCTCCAACAACTATGGAATCAGCATATGCATTGATATGTGAATTAACAGATTTTTTTCAGCAAATTTTGAATTCCAAGATTAAAATTTGAAACCTATTCATTTATTTTAAGCGAACCCATTATAATACTGTTGTCTTCTTGTTATACTAAAATTTTTCTTCGTTTTTTCAAATACTAACCATATATTAAAGAATCTTCATCTTATATGAGTTCTGTCTGAAAGAAATCATATAGTATATGATTAATCATTGGTTATATAAGCTATATAATTTACTTCAAATGCAACTATTATATTAATTATGTACACTTTCATTGTATGATTTATTTCAGATATCCCTTGTAATTGCCCTGTGCTTGCTGCTATACTCTAGCCTTTCTCTGTCACACAGGCCAAAAATGACTATGAAACCTGAATATTTTTTTTTGGAAACTTGAAAATCAGGATCTGCTCCCAGTCTCACATAGCACAGTCCTCACTGTGGTAGATGTTACATTTCATAACATTTGTATATATATATATATATATATATATATATATATATATATATATATATATATATATTCCTTGGGTATAAATGCATTTTTTCTTTTAATATACTCTCCATTCTTGAAAATTTCAAAACAAATTTGTCTTAAAATGAATGCATATCAACGTAAAATTAAAATTACTTACAGAAGAAAAATTAAATGCAAAATATTAGTAAGGTCACAACTTGAGATATATGATAGGCATAAAAATCCCATTGGATGGAATTGAAGGTGATTATGCTAAGTGAAATAAGTAAAGAGATTATCAGATGGTTCACACATATGCAGAGTATAGACAACTAAATTGAAGGAGTCCCATTAAAGTGCTGGCAGCAAGAAAAACTATTACCTTTAGTTATAGCTCTCTTATTAGCTAACACTTCTATAGAATTTGCTTTGTATTTCATCTGTTTCTTTGCAAAAATGTGTTTTCACTTGTATATGAATGCAGGAGATAGTGCTTTTACTGCTCAGCAAATAGAAAAATATCTGATTTATAGTTTGAAATTAATAACTATACGTGTATTAGTGAAAGAGGAGGAAAATGAGATAGTCCTTAGTCCTTGGAAGTTAACATGTAATTACTTTAAAATTTCTTAAAATACTTTATGATATGTTCTTTAATTTTCAATATACTGGACTTCTATCAATGATAATTAAAAAACATTATCATTTTAATGACAGTAACAAGCCACAGGAAGGTAATGAAGCATCATGAATATCACTATCTTTGCTTTTGGACCAGTCAGGCTGGTAGTTTGCAATAATTATTGTGATTAAGAATAATTAAGACTAAATAAACCAGCATTGTATGTATTCAAACCACTTCTGCTTTTATGGAACAACGAAAGTTGGGAGATAGTATGTTAATCATGCATTTTGAACTTTAGTACAAATATTTAAAGATATGGTCCAGCCTCTGTGAAGAGCAGTCAGAACTCTCACAAGGCTAGACATGGACCTTCCATATGACCCAGTAATCCCTCTCTTGGGGATATACCCCAAGGACTCCATAACACCCAACCAAAAAGATACGTGTACACACCTATGTTCATAGCAGCACAATTCGTAATAGCTAAAACCTGGAATCAACTGAGGTGCCTAACAACAGAGGAGGGGCTGAGAAAGTTTTGGTATATATAGACAATGGAATACTACACAACTATTAAGAACAATGAATCCACCTTCTCTGACTCATCTTGAATGGAGCTAGAAGGAATTCTGTTAAGTGAGCTAAGTCAGAAAGATAAAGATGAGTATGGGATGATCCCACTTATAAACAGAAGTTGAGAAAGAATAACATAAAAGGAAACTTAAAGCAGGATTTGACTGAATTTGGAGTAGAGCACCAAAGTAAAATCCCTGAATTGAAGGTGAGGGTGGATGCTCAGTTTCATGAGGTGGATGGGGAAGGGAGGGGGGACTGGATGGGACACAGTCTTTCAGAGGTGGGAATGGTGTTTATGTACACTTGTATTAATCTGTAGTCATATAAATCACTATGTAATTAATATGAGAGGGGGAAATTTATTGAAAGTATCAAACTTTTTAAATCACAGACTGAGTCTTTTAAATACATAGGCTGAATCTTTTATATGTTGACTCTCTTAAAAGACCAGGGAGAAGAGAAGCAACTGGTGGCAGAGATATATACAAATAATGTCAAAGGACATAAATTATGGTGATGTTGTGTATGATACAGAAAATCTGAACAATAGGATATTTTAAAGTTAATCCAATTGCCTAATAATGTGATTATAACAATAACTATCTATTGTCTTCTTAAATCCCAATACAGCAGGAACCTCCCGCTTCCTCTATAAAGCCTATATTCCCCCAGTCCTGGAACCTCTAGGGTGGAGTTCACTTTCCTGCATTCTTCTCTCAATTCATACCAAATGATATTGCATCCGCTGATCTCAACCTAATCAATGCAACGAGTACCACCTCAGCATGCTTCACTTCAGACTCTGTCCAGAGACGTGAGGCATGGAATGTCAACCCTTTAGCCTCATTACAAGGTAAGACCTTTCCTTTCATAGTAATCTCTAATTCCATTCCAGGAGGTTCACTTCCTAACAAAGTCCCAAATCTAGATATAGACCAGGTCCCGTAAGATAGAGCATATGTTCACATGTATACATAACTTAGGGCAATATATATACCTGAAAGCAAAGTGCACAAAAGTCTGCAGTGTGATAGTTTAAAGTGCATAATGAAATAGTGTCTACTTAGACTTAGATACACTCCTTACCTACTTCTTATTACAGTTCTCTCACTCACTCCAAAGCTAACCACATCAAAGCAAAGACTACAAAAGCTGAATGAGGACAGGAGACTTTCATACTTTAATGATGGCTCTTTAGTCACTATTGAGCCACCCCATCAGCTGGGGCCCTAATTGGAGGATCCTGAGATTCCCAAGCAGACATGATGGGCCTAGACCTCGAATAAACCCCTCTCTCCATTATTGCCAGTCATCCCTATCAGGAACAACACAATAGAACCCTTTGTGGGACCCCATAGAACATTGCCCTTAACTTGGATCAACAGTGGTAGAAAATGTTCCATCCTTCCAAGGGAGGCTGGCCAGTATACTCTATGCTACACCTGAAGAGGATGGGTCCTGATATTGAGGCAGCTTGGAATGTTCTTACTTATGACCACAGAATTTGAGCTCAGATCTAAAGGGATGCAGAGGTCACATAGGCTCTTAAGCTGAATATGGGCTCCAGATCAGATCAAATTGATGGGGTTTACAATAAAAAATATTTATACACCCTTCCCATATTTGGGAGCCACTGTCTTCTCTGGCCCAGTTTTCTGGTCCTTCTGCCAGCCATGAAATCATCTTCCCAGATAATAATTAGGATCCGCCTACATATCAGAAATCAGGCTCAGGCAAAAAAGAAAACAAACAAACAACAACAACAAAACAAACACTAGTATAGCCACAGGCCCTTTGGAATATAACTAAAATATGCCTGCGAGCTATCTACAAAACAGAGACCCGCCCATCTCTTCACCTGCACTGTTCCAGCCTTTAGGTCCATGATTAGTCAACAATTTGTTTGACTTTGTATGTTAACTCTCTTTTCAGCCACCAGGTTCCAGATGCTATCAGGACGCTGACTAGACTTCCTTGGACAGACAACCCCACCATTGTGTCCTGGAGATCTGCTTCCCCAGAACACTTCCCCAATAGGGAAAGAGAGAAAAAGGCTGGGATTATGGATCGACCTGTCAACACCCATTTTCAGCGGGGAAGCAATTACAGAAGCCAGACTTTCAACATTCTGCATCTCACAAGGACCTTGGGTCCATACTCCCAGAGGATTAAAGAATAGGAAAGCTGGGGAGTCAGGCATAGCCGGTTGAATGCACATGGCACAAAGCACAAGGACCTGCCTAAGAATTCTAGTATGAGCCCCCGGCTCCCCACCTGCAGGGGAGTCACTTCACAGACAGTGAAGCAGGTGTCTATCTTTCTCTCCCCCTCTCTGTCTTCCCCTCCTCTCTCCATTTCTCTCTGTCCTAACAACAACGACATCAATAACTACGAAAACAGTAAAAAATAATAATAACAAGGGCAACAAAAGGATAAATAAATAAATAAATAAGAATAGGAAAGCTATCAGGGGAGAGGATATGATACAGAGGTCTGGTGGTGGGAATAATGTGAAGTTGTACCCCCTTATCCTACTGTTTATTCAATGTTTCCTTTTTATAAATAAAAAAAAATTTAAAAAGATAGTTGTTAATTTTTTTCTAATAATTTTTATAACAAAGCTTTCAGAAGTAGAACAGCTAAAGCAAACTTTTCATAATAAATACTTATATCTTTATGGAAGTTCGAACTCACACAAGAAATAGCCTATAATAGAGCTAGCTTGATGAAACTGGAAAGGTTCGTTGAATCTGTACATGTACACTATTACATCTTTATGCTCACCTTCCTTCAAATGATGATTGTTCATGATTCAAAAATCATTTGAAAATTTCTGTTGATCATAAACAAAAATAATGCAACATTTTGACTTTCAAATATATATATCAGCTCTGGCTTCTGCTGGTATTGGGGATTGAACTTGGGACCCGGAAGTCCCAGGCATGAAGGTTTTCTTGTAAACATTGGTAAAACACTTTCCCACCTATACCTCAAACATCTTTGATGAAATAAATCCAATTGCAAGAAAGACTAAATCAAAAACAAACCAATGGGACTGCATCAAATTGAAAAGCTTCTGCACATCCAAAGAAACTATTAAATAAACAAAGAGACCCCTCACAGAATGGGAGAAGATCTTCACATGCCATACATCAGACAAGTAACTAATCACCAAAATATATAAAGAACTCAGCAAACTTAGCACCAAAAAAGCAAATGACCATCCAAAAATGGGCAGAGGATATGAACAAAACATTCACCTCAGAGGAGATCCAGAAGGCAAACAAACATATGAAAAACTGCTCTAGGTCACTGACTGTCAGAGAAATGCAAATTAAGAAAACATTGCGATAACACCTCATTCCTGTGAGAATGGTATACATCAAAAAGGACAGCAGCAACAAATGCTGGAGAGGATGTGGGGACAGAGGAAACCTTTTGTATTGCTGGTGGGAATGTAAATTGGTACAGCCTCTGTGGAGAGCAGTCTGGAAAACTCTCAGAAGGCTAGACATGGACCTTCCATATGATCCAGTATTTCCTCTCCTGGATTATATCCCAAGGACTCCATAACACCCAACCAAAAAGAGGTGTGTACTCCTATGTTCATAGCAGCACAATTCATAATAGCTAAAACCTGGAAGCAACCCAAGTGCCCAACAACAGATGAGTGGCTGAGAAAGCTGTGGTATATATACACAATGGAATACTATGCAGCTATCAAGAACAATGAACCCACCTTCTCTGACCCATCTTGGACAGAGCTAGAAGGAATTATGTTAAGTGAGCTAAGTCAGAAAGATAAAGATGAGTATGGGATGATCCCAGTCATCAATAGAAGCTGAGAAGGAAGATCTGAAAGGGAAACTAAAAGCAGGATCTGACTAAATTGAAAGTAGGTCACCAAAGTAAAAACCCTGTGGTGAGGGGTAGACATGCGTCTTCCTGGGACGGTGGGGAGTGGGGGGTGGGTGGGATGGGACACAGTCTTTTCGTGGTGGGAATGGTGTTTATGTACACTCCTATAAAGTGTAGTCATATAAATCACTAGTTAATTAATATTAGAGGGGGAAAACTAATTGTATGTCTCGAAGTTTTTTTTTTAATCTTTATTGGATAGAGACAGCCAGAAATCGAGAGGGTAGGAGAGATAGAGAGGGAGAGAGAGAAACACCTTCAGACCTGCTTCACTGCTTGTGAAGCTTTCCCCCTGCAGGTGGGGACTGGGGGCTCAAACCTGGGTCCCTGAGCACTGTAACACGTGCGCTCAATCAGGTGCGCCACCACCCAGCCCCTGTCTCAAAGTTTTTTAAACACAGACTGAGTCTTTTTAATATTTAAGCTATGTATTTGATATGCGGACACTCTCAAAAGCCTAGACCAAGTAGATCAGAAGCAACCAATGGCACAGCTATATACAAGATACTGGTTACTATACAGCACACCCTAACAAAAGGACTTTTCAGAGTTAACCCAATTACCTAATAATGTGATAACATTAACTATCCACTGTCTTTTTGAACCCTAAGACAGCAGGAACCTCACATCTCCACTATAGAGCCTATATTTCCCACAGTCCTGGAACCTTAGGATAGGGCCCACTTTCCTGCATGCCTCTCCCAATCCATAGCAAATAATATTGCATCTGTCAATCGCAACCTGATCAATGCAACGATTGCCACCTCAACATGCTTCAGATCAGACTGTGTCCAGAGACTTCAGGTTTGGAATGACAACCCTTCAGCTTCATTACTTGGTGACCTTTCCTTTCATAGTATTCTCTAATTCCATCCCAGGTGGCTCACTTTCCAACAAAGACCTAAAACCTAGATATAGACCAGGTTCTGTGAGAGAGAGCATATCTTCACACATATCCATAAACTAGCGCAAAATATATACCTGAAAGCAAAAGTACACTAGAGTTTGCAGTGAGTACCCCCCCAACACTTCCTCTCCACTATTCCAACCTTTGGGTCCATGATTGCTCAACAATTTATTTGGCTTTGTATGTTAACTCTCTTTTCAGCCACCAGGTTCCAGATGCCATCAGGATGCCGGCCAGGCTTCCCTGGACTGAAGACCCCACCAATGTGTCCTGGAGCTCCGCTTCCCCAGAGACCCACCCTACTAGGGAAAGAGAGAGGCAGACTGGGAGTATGGACTGACCAGTCAACGTCCATGTTCAGCGGGGAAGCAATTACAGAAGCTAGACCTTCCACCCTCTGCAACCCACAAGGACCCTGGGTCCATGCTGCCAGAGGGATAGAGAATGGGAAAGCTATCGGAGAGGGGATGGGATATGGAGATTGGGTGGTGGGAATTGTGTGGAGTTGTACCCCTCCTACCTTATGTTTTTGTTCATTAATCCTTTCTTAAATAAAAAATTTAAAAAATTAATTAATTAATTAAAAAAGAAAAAAAGAAAGTTTTCTTGTACACTTATTGTGATATCTCTCATCCCAGTAATTTACATTTTATTTGCTCTTAAGTGATTAGAGAAAATTGGATAAATTTTAGATGATCATATGCAATATAGTATCAGGCACTTCAAACTAAGGTTGTGAGCAGCTTGAACCTGACAAATACCATGAACAACTAGAATAATGATGATAAAATGAAAGGAAAAAAATCAGTCATTGGAAACTGACTGTGCAGGTCTGTGATTAATGAGAAAATTGAAACAAAGGAGAAGAACCCTAATAACTAATACCATATTTGTCATTTTTCAATCTTAGTCATAAGCAAATATATATATATAACCACCAGGGTTATCAATGGGTCTGGTGCCCGCACAACAGGTCTTCCACTCTAGGCAACCATATTTTTTTCCTTTTTTTATTTGATAGGACAAAGAGAAATTGATAAGGGGGGTGTAAAGAGAAATAAATAAAAGAGAATAAAGGGACCTCTGTCTGAAGCTCTGCTTCACTCCTTCCAATGCTTCCCCCTGCAAGTGAGAATCTGGGACTTGAAACAAAGTTCTTGTGCATGGTAAACTATGCGCTCAGCATTGAAACATATGCATAAACTGGGTGAGTCACTACCTGACCCCATGAAGACATAATTTTTACTTAATGTGGGGAGCATGGTGCCTTCTTCACACCACACCTATAAGCAGTTATTGCAAGATGTAGTCAAAGTCTCAAATTCATCTAGCCTGTCATGCTTTTGTTTGTTTGTTTGTACACTTGCATTCTCAAGCCAGTGTTCTCATTCCCAGGTTTTTTTTTAACGGGAACACTTAGGATGAGGTTTCTTCTATGATCAATGGAAGATCCACCTTATCAAGGAAAGAAAAAGAAATTAAGAATCCTTTCAAGAAGGGGCATGGTGGTGGTGCACAGGATTAAGCACATACTAGGACCAGATCAAGGATCCCTGTTGGAGCCCGGGGTTCCTCACCTGCAGGAGGACCACTTCACAAGTGGTGAAGCAGGTCTGTAGGTCTCTCTCTCTCTCCTTCTCTATTTGTCCTTCCTCTCTTAATTTCTCTTTGTCCTTTCCAATAAAATGGGGAAAAAAGGTGGCCAGGAGCAGTGGATTCATAGTGCAGGCACCAAGCCCCAGCTATAGCTCTGAAGGCAAAAAAAAAAAAAAAATCCTTTGAAGATGACTTTCTTCTTTTTGACTCAGTCTTCATTTTTTTTTCACTCCTAACTCTCTTATCAATGCATTCCCTATTGTACTCTCTAGTTCCATAAAACTGTAGAAGCATTTTGTTTAAGGCTCTTCTGTTGTTGCTGTGTTTTCACTGCTTTGGACAGACTTTTTGTTTATTTGTATTATTTTTAGATAGAGAGAAACACACAGAGAGGGGAAAACACCACAGCTAGGAAGTTTCCTCCAATGTGGTGGGAATAATGTTCAAACCAGGGCTGATTGCATAGCAAAGTAGACACACTCTCCTAGTAAGCTGTTTTGCTGGAAGAGCACAATCATTTCTGTGTGTGGCCCCTGAGCCATGACCAATGTGCCATTTCCATAGAGAAAAATGTTTTCTTGTTTGTTTGTTTGGGTTTTTGTTTGTTAGCTTTGTTTTTATTGCCACCAGGGTTATTCCTGGGACTAAGTGCTTACACAGTGAATCCGAATCCATTGCTCCTGGAATCCATTACCTCCACTTTCTTTTTTTCCTTATATTTGATCAGCCAGAGAGAAATTAAGAAGAGAAGGGGAGGTAGAGAGGGATAGAGGGAGAGAGACACCTGCAGTATTTGCTTCACTACATGTAAAGTTTCCAGTGGGAAAAATCTTAACAGAAGGAAGACAGTGTGTTCTCAGGTTTTAGCCTCCTCTTTATACCACAACACCTCTTTCTATGCAATACATCAGTGATTAAAGACTTCTCTGTTATTTCCATTTTGATTTATTGCTTTAATTGACTATTCTGACACCTGATGAATCAGCTCTTTCTATATCAGTTGAATTCCTGGCAACATTTGATTTAAATGCATTATTTTAATGATATTGTGAAAATGGATTTGTATCCTTAATTATACTTTTGTATTATTCATTGTTGTCCTATAGGAACACAGATGACATTTATATGTTGAATATGTGCTCTGCAAATTTACAGAACTAGCTTAACACTATGTGCAAAACCTTTGCATCTTTAAGCAGGGAGACTTTCAAGCATTTTATTTAATATGGATATTATTTTATTTTGGCTATTTACATGCTAATGTTTATTATTTCTTTTGATTGCTATGTTTTTAGTTTGTTCTTTATAGAACTTCTGAATAAGAAGATAAGATTCTATTGTTGGTAAAAAGCATATCACAAAATTTAACAACTCAACCATTTTAAGTATGCAGTGAAGTTGTGTTAAATATGTTCACAGTGCTGTCAATTAGACCTACAAAAATCTGCATCTTGAAAATCTGAAATTACTTACATATTAAGCAGCACTTGCCTTTTCCCTTTCCCTGAAATACTGATAAAAAGCATTCTAATGTTTTTATTTTGTCAGCTTCATCACTCTGGTGAGACCTTTCCTTTCATAGTATTCTCTAATTCCATTCCAGGTGTTCCACTCCCCAATAAAGTCCCCAAACCTAGATATAGTCCAGGTCCCCTGAGATAGAGCATAGGTTCACCCGTGCCCATAAACTAGGGGAAAATATATATATACCTGAAAGCAGAAGTACACAAGAGCATGCAGGGAATACCCCCAACACTTCATCTGCACTATTACAGTCTTTAGGTCCATGATTGTTCAACAATTTGTTTGGCTTTGTATGTTAACTCTCTTTTCAGCCACCAGGTTCCGGATGCTGACCAGACTTCCCTGGACAGATGACCCCATCAATGTGTACTGGAGCTCCACTTCCTCAGAGCCCCACCTTACTAGGGAAAGAGAGAGACAGACTGGGAGTATGGATCAACCAGTCAACGCCCATGTTCAGCGGGGAAGCAATTACAGAAGCCAGACCTTCCACCCTCTGCAACCCACAACGACCCTGAATCCATACTCCCAGAGAGATAGAGAATGGGAAGGCTGTCAGGGGAGGAGGTGGGATGTGGAGATCGGGTTATGGGAATTATGCGGAATTGTACCCCTCTTATTCTATGGTTTTGTTAATGTCTCCTTTCTTAAATAAATATAAAAAAGCATTCTACTTTTTTTATTTTATCATTCTCACTATTTTAGTTATGACTTAGTAATATTTGTAATATTTTATATATTATTTTCATTTTTGTTAAAATCTGAACATTGTGAATATGATAATGTGGCAACACTGAAAATAAGATATTTCCTGACTTTTTTGGTTTGCTGTTGATTTCATAGTAGGTTGTCATCATTAATATTTAGCTATCTATTTAAACTAATTTAATAAATTATGTATTTTGTCATACATTGGCACTGAAATCACTTTTAGTTAAGTGGTTATTTTGTTACTGATAAAACTTAGAAGAAATTAACACATTCTTAGAGTCATATCAATTGCCTACCTCGACACAAAATGAAATATATAAATTTAACAGACCAATCAAATTCTATGAGGCTAACATCATTCTGATCTCCAAAGCAGGAAAGGACGCCACCAAAAATGAAAACTATAGACTCTATTTTTCAATCCCCACTCAATTTCTCTCTGTCCTGTAAAAAAAAAAAATAGAGAAAAATGAAATAATGGCCACAAGGAGCAGCTGATTTGTATTGTCTTCAGCAAATTCCAGCAATAAATAAGGTGACAGTAAAAAGAGAATGGGGGGTGGATCCCCATGTAGAGGACAAAAACCTATCATTACCGTATCCCCCAGGGTGGAAGACTAAGACTGCTTGTCAACATCTTCACCAAACCTAGTGTGAATAAAGATTTGCAGTCTCAGTTTTAGAAAAAGCTTGTAGGTCTATTTTAGGTATATTCCAAGGGTTCCATTTACTAGTTTTTGCCTGCACTTGATTTCTAATATGCAGGTGGACACAGATTATTGTCTGGGGAGATGGTGTCATAGTTGAAAAAACGACTAGAAAGCTGGATCAGGGAAGAGAGTAACTCCCAAATATGGGGAAAGTTTAAAAATATTGTTAGCCGTAAACGCCATCAATTTGATCTGGGGCCCATATTCAACACAGAAGCCTATGTAACCTCTGCATACCTGTAGCTCTGAGCTCACAGTCTGTGGTCATGGCTAGGAACATTCCAGGCTGCACTAATTTCAGGACCCATCTTCCTCGGGTAGTAAGTAGAATGTGTTGTCTAACCTCCCTTCAGAGAATGGAACATTTCCTACTATTATTGATCCACATAGAGGGCAAGGTCCTGTAGGGTCCCACAAAGGTCGTTCCTGATGGAGATGACTAGTGACAGTGGCGAAAGGGATTTGTTAGAGGACTAGGCCCACCATGTCTGTGTGGGAGTTCCAGGACTCCCTGACTAGGGTCTCAGGTGATGGGGTGGCTTGGTAGTGAATCAAGAGTCATCAGTAAAGTATGCCAGTCTCTTGCCCTTATTCAGCTGTTGTAGTCCTTACTTTTTTTTGATAAGGTTAGCTTTGGAGTGATTGAGGGACCTGTAATAGGGGGTAGGTGAAGCGATTATATAGGTCTAAATAGAAACTGTTTCATTAAGTACTTTAAGGTGTCTTTTTTAGGTCTTTCTACTTGCTTGATTCATTTATTGACTCACTGCAGACTATTGTGCACTTTGGCTTTAAGGTATATATTTTCCCCTAACTTATGGATACAGTACATATGCCCTATCCCATGGGTCTTGGTCTATATCTCAGTTTTGAGGTTTTGTTAAGAAGTGTGCCACACAAAATGGAATTAAGGAGTCCTATGAGCTAGGAAAGGTCTCACCAGAGTAATGAAACTGAAGGGCTGATATTCCAGGCCTGAACTCTCTGGACACAGTCTGAAGTGAAGCATGTCAAGGTGGTACTGGTTGCATTGATTAGGGTGGGATCAGCAGATGCAGTATCAGTTGGTATGAATTGAGAGAAGCATGCAGGAAAGTTAGTTCAGCCCTAGAGGTTCCAGGACTGGGAGATGTATGTGCTTTATAGAGAAAGGGGAAGGTTCCTGCTGTCTTAGGGTTTAAGAAGACAAGAGATAGTCATTGCTATAATCACATTATTTGGCAATGGGTTAACTGAAAATCTTATTGTTTATCTTTATTTTATTTATTTTTCAAAGAACCAGATCCTGGCTTCATTAATCTTCTTAATGGTCTTTTTCTTTTCTATTTTATTAGTTTCTACTCTGATTTTAACTATTTTCTGACTCCCGCTGACTTTTGGATCTCTTTGGTGCTCCATTTCTGGTTTGCTCAATGGATTATTGATGGTTTACTTGTAATTTATCTTTATTAAGATGGGATTTTTTTTTTAATTTTTAAAATCTTTATTGATTTTGAATAGAGACAGAGAGAAATTGTGAGGGGAGAGTGACAGTGTGGAAGAGAGACAGAGAGAAACCTGCAGACCTACTTCACCACTCGTGAAGCTTTCCCCCTGCAGGTGGGGACCAGGGACTTGAACCCAGATCCTTGCACACTGTAATGTGTGCACTTAACCAGGTACGCCACCTCCTGGCCCCCGGAATTTAATTTTTATGAAGGTCCCCCTCAGGAGTGCTTTTGCTGCATCCCATAGGGACTGAAAGTTAGTTTCATCATTTTTATTGGTTTTGAGGTAATTCTTAATTTCTTTTTTATTTTTAGCTCTTTTTTAATTTTTATTTATAAAAAATAAATACTGAAAAAAAACATAGGATAAGGGGGGTACAATTCCACACAATTCCCACCACCAGAACTCTATATCACATCCCCTCCTCTGATAGCTTTCCTATTCTTTATTCCTCCTAGAGTATGGACCCAGAGTTATTATGAGATGCAGAAGGTGGAAAGTCTGGCTTCCATAATTGCTTTCCCATTGAGCATGGGTTTTGGCAGGTTGATCCATACTCCCAGCCTGTCTCTCTCTTTTCCTAGTGGGGAAGCAGGGCTCCAGGATACACTGATGGGATCGTCTGCCCAGGGAAGTCCTGTTGGCATCATGGTAGCATCTATAACCTGGTGGCTGAAAAAAGAGTTAACACATAAAGCGAAATAGATTGTTGGCTAATTATGAACCTAAAGGCTGGAATATTGCAGATGAAGATTTTGGGGTCTCCATTCTGGAGATAGCTAGTAGGCTTGTAGGCCTATTTTAGTTATATTCTATAGGGTCCATGACTATACTAGTTTTTTTTTTTTACTGAGCCTGACATCTGATATGGTGGTGGACCCAAGCTATTGTCTAGGGAGATAATATCATGGCTGGAAAATGAGCTAGAAAGCTAGATCAGAGAAAAGAGTAGCCCCCAAATATGGGAAAGCTGTATAAATATCCGTATATAGGCGTATAAAATTTCCTTAGGTCTGAGCTCACATTCTGTGGTCATGTGTCGGAATGGTCCAGTCTGCCCCAGTTTCAGGACCTATCTTCCTCAGGTAATAGACAGAGTATGTTGTCCAGCTTCTCTTTAGAGGATGGAAGATAATATCTAAAGCACCATCATTGGGAGTCTGGCTGTAGCGCAGCAGGTTAAGCACAGGTGGTGTGAAGCACAAGGACTGGAGTAAGGATCCAGGTTTAAGCCACAGGCTCCCCACCTGCAGGGGAGTTGCTTCACAAGCGCTGAAGTAGGTCTGCAGGTGTCTATCTTTCTCTACCATCTCTGTCTTTGCCTTCTCTCTCCATTT
Organism: Erinaceus europaeus; assembly: GCF_950295315.1. Classification (NCBI taxonomy): domain Eukaryota; kingdom Metazoa; phylum Chordata; class Mammalia; order Eulipotyphla; family Erinaceidae; genus Erinaceus; species Erinaceus europaeus. The sequence goes on from NC_080185.1 coordinate 32,442,948, forward strand.
CTGTCCTATACAACAATGACAACAATAATAACTACAACAATTAAAAAAAAAAGAGTCATCATTAAAGTATGCCGGTCTCTTGCCCTTACTCAGCTTTTGTAGTCCTTACTTTGATAATGTTAGCTTTGGAGTGACTGAGGGAAGTGTAATAGGAAGTAGATGAGGAGGGTATCTAGGTCTTAGTAGAGACTATTTCATTAGGGACTTTATGTTGTCTTTTTAGGTCTTTCTACTTGCTTGCTGCATATACTGACTCACTGTAGACTATTGTGAACTTTTGTTTTCAGGTATATATTTTCCCCTAATTTTTGGATATATGTGAACATATGCCCTATCTCATGAGACCTAGTCTATAACTAGGTTTTGGGACTTTGTTAGGAAGGTGATCACCCTAAATGGCATTAGAGATTCCTATGAGAAAGGAAAGGTCTCACCCAAGTAATGAGGCTGAAGGGTTGACATTCCACATTTAATGTCTCTGGACACAGTCTGAAGTGAAACATACCAAGGTGATACGTGTATATTTTCAGGTATCATTTTATAGTATGCTAATTTCTTTTTTATCTCTTCAGTGACCCATGTGCTGTTTAGAAGCAGGTTTGTTTAGTCTCTGAACTTTGGGGCAGTTTCTTTTCTTTCTGTTCTTGTTTCTAACTTTATATTACTATGGTCTGAAAAGAAGCATTTTATAATTTTAATATTTGCATATTTATTTAGGATCCGTTTGTAACCTAACATATGGTCAATCCATGTGTACTTGAAAAGAATGTGTATTCATTTCTCTTGGGATGGAAAGTTCTATATATATTTGCTATGTCCATTTCATTCATGGTTTTATTTAAGACCACCATTTCCCAGCTCTTATTTTTTGTCCAGATGATCTCTCTCTTGCTATGAATTATGATCTTCTACTATTATTTTTTATGTCAATGCCTCCCTTAAATTCAGTAAGTATTTGTTTTATATCTTTGTGTGCACCTAAGCTTGGGGCGTATAACAACACATATTTTACAAACACAGATATAAGGTAACAACCAGTAGGATTTCTAATAACAAGTATCAGGAAGTCTGTGATCAGAATCTTCTTCAATCATTAATCACAATTGGAAACATGATTTAACAAAACCATTATGAAATGTACCCTATAGTCTCCATGACCTTACCAAGTCCCTAACAGTTGCTTCTCAAAATTAGAACATGTAGATAAGATTGTGACAGAAATACTGGTAAAATACCTTACTTGGATAATGTACTGCTTTACCACTTTAATGAGCCAGGTTGGAGTCTATCCCTAAATGCAATGAAGGGAGTATCTGTGCTATGCCACTTTTCTCTGTCTGTCTCTGTCTCTGTCTCCCTCTCTCCTTCACCTCTACTTCTCTCTCTACCAGTACCTTTACTCTACCTCTATCTCTACCTTTACCTCTCTATTTCTTTCTGGAAAAGCTAGATAAAACTTTAAAGTCCCTGAGATGATTTAATAAAAATAACAACAACAAAAAAAAACATTGCGGTAGAATATATGTTTATTGTGTTGATAGTCATTTTCTCAGGAAGTAGATTTTTCAAGCTATCTCTTAGTAGAAACCATGTACTAATCCTACCTTTATTTATTATTATTATTACTATTATTTTTTTATTTAAGAAAGGATTAATTAACAAAACCATAGGGTAGGAGGGGTACAATTCCACACAATTCCCACCACCCAATCTCCATATCCCACCCCCTCCCCTGATAGCTTTCCCATTCTCTATCCCTCTGGGAGCATGGATCCAGGGTCATTGCGGGTTGCAGAAGGTAGAAGGTCTGGCTTCTGTAATTGCTTCCCCGCTGAACATGGGCGTTGACTGGTCCTTTTTAAAAAAAACTTTTTTTCTTGGAGTCTTTTTTTTTTTTAGTTGTTGATGTAGTCATTGTTGGATAGGACAGAGAGAAATGGAGAGAGGAGGGGAAGACAGAGAGGGGGAGAGAAAGATAGACACCTGCAGACCTGCTTCACTGTCTGTGAAGTGACTCCCCTGCAGGTGGGGATCCAGGCGCTCCAACTGGGATCCTTATGCTGGTCCTTGCGCTTTGTGCCATGTGCGTTTAACCCACTGTGCTACCGCCCGACTCCCAATCCTACCTTTTAAAAAAGATTTATTTATTCCTGAAGATGATAGGAGGGGAGAGAGAGAGAGAGAGAAAGAGAGAACCACACATCAGTTTACTTTTTTTACTCAATATCTTAACACCACTAGTGATAACTACTAGATCCTGTGAACATTTTAATTGACAAGACAAGAAAGACATTATGACTTTGGAGAGTTGGTCAAGTTAAACAGTACCTTGAGATGGAAAGAAAAAATATTTTGTACTACTTATATGGGTTCAGCATACAGGGTGTATATAACAGGGAGGCAAGATGTGCAGTGTTGAAAAAGGTGATCGTATGAAGGAAGCAGAGAAACAAGACAACAGAAGTAAAAGCTGCAGCTAAAGACATCATAAACATAAATCAGGAACAAGATTCAAGAAACATTTCTGTGGCATGCAGCTTATATAAAAATGAAAATGTATATTCTAGATTTTCCAGAATAAACTATTATTTTCCTTTATCAAAATTAGAATAATATCAATAGTCCTTTCTTTCTAAAAGGTTGTAATTTTAGATTATCTTCACTTTCCTATTACGCCTAGATGTCACCACTCCTCAGCTTCTCTAAACGCACAGTATCAGACCTATACCTCACTTTCCTAGCAAACTTAGAAGCTTACATTAGAGTTGTGGAAGAAAAATTAGGCAAAGTTTGAAAGGCTTACTGAGACTTTTCCTAGTTTTTTCCTTCTATGTTCATAGTGAATTATCTCGAAAGAATTAAAAGGGAACAAGCAATATAGGTATGCAATTCTCAATCATTCTTTATTAAGTTATGAGGTAGAAATTATACAGAAAGGAAGTTATAGGTTTAGTTCCGGTCAGAAGATAGGACTTGAGGACCTGGGTATATTCCCAAAAGAAAAGGTCTCTCTCCGTGAAAACCCTCTCCTCTTAAACCTTAAATACGTCACATCTGTGTCAGCTGCCTATGCAGGGATTACAGAAGAGGAAAGTCAGCATTAGTCTTATTCTAGGTGTGGTTAATTTTTAACTTTTCCATTGTTCTGGTGCCTGACTAACATCTGGGTTGATCTCTAAATTATGCTAGCAATCTCTTCATTATACCTGTACTCATTTTTCCTTTGATTATACCTGTACCCATTTTTAACACTCACAGTGTGGCCCTGAGGTTACAGCATCAGCATTTATAACTTTCACACTGATTCCAGCCCAGTGTTCCAACCATCACAACCAATTCAAAGTTCTCTAAATGTATTGTCCTCTTTCTTGCCTCCAAGTATTTACCTCATACATCATCTTCATCCTTAATACATCTGGTAAACTACTATTCATTTTCCAGCCTAGTGTGACACTTGATACATCATTTATTTTCTATTTTCCACATACATGACTATGTTATTGCACACACTTAATCCATTTTTTGAATGTCTTTTGTCTTTTTTGAATAGTGAGCTCCTCTATAGCACACATTCTTTTCTATTTGTTTTTAATTTAGCACTACCTAAATATACTGTGCTTAATAAAAATATTTTGCAGTAATAAAGTAATTAAATTATATATTATGGTGATTTTCTTTAGACCAGCCCTTTAGAAACAAGGTTTAGAATTGACAAGTTGATGGACTCTCTTTTTATTATTATTACTATTATTAGTAGTAGTACTACTAGTAGTAGTGGTAGTGGTGGTGGTAGTGGTAGTGGTAATGGTAGTGGTAGTAATAGTTACCATTAGTATTTGCCAACAGGGTTATAGCTGGGGTTCAGCTATGGCTGGGTTATGGCTAGGGAACTATGAATCCACTAGTCTAGCAGCTATTTCCCCAAACATTTTTTTCTTTCTATTTTGTTTGGTAAGACACAGTGAAACTTCAAGTGGTGGGGAGATAGAAAGGGAGATACCTGCAGACCTACTTCACCACTCCTAAAGTGACTCACACCCATGCAGGTTGGGAGGCGGTGCTCAGGCTCATTCCTTGCACATCATAATATGTGCTCTGAACTGGGTGCAACACCATCCAGCTTCTGGACTCTTTAAGAATAGATATTAATTTCATTTTACAACAGTTTTTATTATAGATGATTTTAATATTGTTTTACAAAGTTATATGATTTTAGGTGTATATACACATACATATGCATTTACAATTCACCACACTCACAAGAAAAATTCATATGCCTCTCCTTTCTTCTGGTATTCACCATGGTTTTCTTCAGCCTATCCACATATTAAATCATCAACTAGTAGTGCCATGTGGAGAAATGATTTTTATAGAACAGCAGAGTTATTTTCTTCAAGAAAGGCACAGTAGACTCTTTCTGGCTATTTCAGCATAACAGTGACATTTAAAAACCTTTCAGTACTCTAATGGGCCTAATTCATACTAAATGATTATCACCATCACATCCTGTATGCTCCAGGATTGTGAGCTAAACTGGGAAAACACAGCAGTTCCCTTATACTAATTACAGTGTGAAGTTTTGGAGAAAAGACTCAGTTATTTGACTTGGGAATTTACAAATAATGAAGATTGCCTTGATATGCCATTTCCTTTGTGACTGACTGCATTCTCATTAAAATGTAACATGCTAATGCAATGAACACTTTAATTTAAGAAGCAGCACTTATAATATTTTGTTTAGTACTCAGAATTCTTTTTCATTTTATCAGGTTTTAAATGTAGTTGGAAATACTCTAGCACAATCAACAATTGATACAAATCATCTAGATACAAGACTCTATTTACTTAAGAGGCAATGTTAATTAACTTTTAAGACAGATTTTCTCCTTGATTAATCAAGAAATTCCCTTGTGACTTCAATGCTTTTGATCAAAGACAAAGTATATGGATAACTTAAGAACAAAGTGATCCCCTTTTCTTCTCTCTGTTTTAATCAGTACACACATATCTTACATTATGGAAAAACCACTGAATAGGCCTCATTATTTATTGGCTGCCCATGGTATCTCATTCTAGTTAAATGAGCTACTGACTCTCAGAGGAAGATTAAAAATAGTCTGTGTTGTGTATTTGTTTTGAAGGCAATCTGCCAGGTCACTCCTTGAACTCTTCATATAAAATAGTTAATGATAAGTTATTATTAAGATGGGTTTAATGGTGTTCTACATCAGCAACTCTATTTCTGAGGAGAAAGGAGTCACATTTGTAGCTTTTAATACAGTTTAATTTTTGTAATGGTGTAAGTATCCCATGAATTGGTTGTTGCAGCGATAGCAGAAGTCAGTATTTAATTTAATTATAGACTAAGAAGGATCAGGGAAATAAATTGTTAAGAGATTTTTTTTCTACTTTCAAACCACTGTGAAATATCTCAGCAGAAGAATACCTATAACTAATACTGACTTTCAATACCATGACTTTCACTATCAAGACATTCACGTAGGGAATAAGAAATGCCATAAGTTTTGGAGCCGGTTTGTGAAATATGTAGCACTAAAGTTTCCTTTCTTGGCTGTGGTATGTTTCAGTCATACACACTTAGATGTTGGATTTTATACTAAATGACCTACTTATGTTTTTGTTTTAACTGGTTTTTTTCTTCTTATATAATAAATATATTTTAATATAGTTACATTTTATTATAAACAATAATAAACTTAAATAATAAATTAATAAAATTCAAGGTTAAATTGAAAGAAAACAATGAAATATAATATATTTCAATTTTTAAAGAATTTGGGGGAGTTGGGCGGTAACGCAGCCGGTTAAGTGCATGTGGCTAGAAGCACAAAGACCGGGCAGGTGGAAGGATCCCGGATCCAATCCCCGTATCCCCACCTGCAAGGGAGTCGCTTCACAAGTGGTGAAGCAGATCTGCAGGTGTCTATCGTTTGATCCCCATTTCTGTATTCCCTACCTCTCTCTCTTTCTCTCTGTCCTATCTAATAACTATGACATCAACAACAACAACAATTACAACTAGAACAATAAGACAAGGACAACAAAAGGGAAAATAATAAAAATAAAAAATAATTTGGAATGTTTATATTTTGACACATTATCTTTTATTTTTATTTTAAAAATTTTAATAGTTATTTAATTATTTTAAAATCAGACATTTGAGCTATATAGCCCACCCCCTCTTATTTTTTAATATTTTGTCTATTTCTTTACTGTATAGAGACAGAGAGTAACTGAGAAGGAAAGTAGAAATTCCCTCCATTAGAAGTTTTCCTATTATTTTTTATTTTTTTATATTTTTATATTTATTTATTTATTTTCCCTTTTGTTACCCTTGTTGTTTTTTATTGTTGTTGTAACTATTGTTGTTGTTGTTACTGATGTTGTTGTTGAATAGGATAGAGAGAAATGGAGAGATGAGGGGAAGACAGAGTGGGGGCGAGAGAGACAGCTGCAGACCTGCTTCACAGCCTGTGAAGCGACTCCCCTACAGGTGGAGAGCCCGGTGCTGGAACTGGTACCTCACGCCCCGTCCTTGAGCTTTGTGCCACATGCACTTAACCAGCTGTGCTACCTATCGACACCCAGTTTTCTTTATCCTTCTGGAAGCATGAACCCAGGATCATTATAGGGGTGCAGAAAGTGGGAAGTCTGGTTTCTGTAACTGCTTCTCTGCTGGACATAGGCTTTGGCAGTTTTATGGATACTCCCACCCTATGTCTGTGTTTCTCTAGTAGGGCAGAAATTTGAAGAGGTGTAGTTCCTGGACACATTGGTGAAGTTTTCTGGCCAGGGACGACCTCATGGCATCTTCTGCAGCTTTGTGGCTGAAAAGCATTAAGATATAAATTAGAAAGAAAAAAAAACTTTAATAATTGTTGGTCAAGGTTCACAGTGCCAGTATGCCAGGCTAGCTTCGGGCGCCATTATGTTGTTTTCATCCGGCTGGCTTCAGAGGCGGGAGACAGAGATGACCAGGGACAATGACGAGGGACACATGGCTGAGCTGAGAAAGCAGTTTAATCTTTATTCATGAGTGGGCAAGCAGTCCAACAAAATAATCACCACACAATGTGCTCCTCCATCTTTCTCCTCCAGTGGCAGAGTCAGGAACCCAGGAAGTATGTAGGATAGGGGGCGGGGAGAAGCAAAAAGCGGGAAACTAGCAAGGGTTAAACCAAATCTCCTGGAGCCAGGGGGAGTGAGACCAAACCAATGTAACAGAATGACCATGTAAATAGACCACAATGTCAAGCAATGTAACAGAAGGGATCCCAGAAGCAGAACTAGAAGCATACCAACAAATAATCAGGAACTTAAAGGCAAAAATATAGCAGATGACATTTGGGTTTTCCTTTCTGGGAAAATTTAGAAAGTCTATTTTAGGTATATTCCAAGGGCCCCATGACTTTACTGATTTTTACCTGAGCCCAACAACTAGCATACAGGTGGGCTGAAAGTATTGTCTGGGAAGATGATGTCTGAGCTGGGAATAAGACTAGAAAGCTGAATCAGGGAAGAGAGTAGATCCCAAATATGGGGAGAGTATATAAATATTATTAACCGCAAACCCCATCAATCTGATCTGGGGCCCATATTCAGCACAGGAGCCTGTGTAACCTATGCACCCCTGTAGGTCTGAGCTCCGTATTCTGTGGTCATAGCTAGGAACATTCTAGGCTGCACTCATTATAGGACTGGTCTTCCTCTAGTGGCAGAAAATGTTGACCCAGCCTCCCTTTGAAGAGTGGGGCAATCCCTACCACTGTTGTTACACATTGAGGTCAAGATCCTATGGAGGCCCACAGGCAAGTCCACAATGCTGTTCCTGATGGAGATGACCAGCTATGGTGGAGAGAGGAATCTATTAAAGGTCTAGGTCCATCATATCTACGTGGGAATCCTAGGATTCCCTGTCGAGGGCCCCAGATGATAGGATGACCTGGTAATGACCAAGAAACCCATCACTGAAGTATGCCAGTCTCTTGCCCTTTTCCAGCTTTTGTAGCCCTTACTTTACCTGACAATGTTAACCTTACAGTAATTGAGGGAAGTGAAATAGGAGGTAGGTGTAGAAGATATCTAGGTCTAAGTAGAAGCTATTTGATTAAGTAATTTATGATGTCTTTCTTAGGTCCTCCAACTTGCTTGCTGCACTTATTGAGTCACTGTAGACTACTGTGTACTTTTTAAATATGTATTTATTTTCCATTTTTGTTGGCCTAGTTGTTTTTCATTGTTGTTGCAGTTATTACTGTTGTTATTATTGATGTTGTCATTGTTGGATAGGACATAGAGAAATGGGGAAAGTAGGGGAAGACAGAGAGGGAGAGAGAAAGACACCTGCAGACCTGCTTCACCACTTGTGAAGTAACCCCCCTGCAGGTGGGGAGTTGGTGGCTCAAACTGGGATCCTTATGCCTTGCCAGTTATTGTGCTTTTCACTAGGTGTGCTTAACCTGCTGATCTACTGCCCGAGTCCCAACTACTGTATACTTTCACTTTAAGGTGTATATTTTTCCATAACTTAAGGATACATATGCTCTATCTCGTGGGCCCTGGTCTATATCTAGGTTCTGTGGCTTTGTTAGGAAGTGTGCCACTTTAAATAAAATTAAGGAGTCTTTTAAGTGAGGAAAGGATCACCAGAGTAATGGAGTTGAAAGGTTGGCAATACAGGATTGGGTTATCTGGACACTGTCTGAAGTGAGACATGTTGAGGTGATAATGGTTGCATTGATTTGGTTGTTATCAGCAGATGCAGTATCTATCATGGCCATTTTTGAATATTCCAAACAAAACTATAATTAAAGCACATTAAATATGATATAATTTATTAGAAAAATAACTAAAGAAAATAAAAAGTTAAATGTTGAATTTAATTGAGAAGAAGTATAAGAAAGTAAAACAGATAAATAAGGGATGTTATAGTATTATTCTTAGTGATTAAAGTTGATATAAAATCAATAGATAGTAGCTTCAAATAGAAATTTTCAACTGAGTTGAAAATCACATAACAGTCTATAGACTAATTTATGAGTAAAATTAATAAGCTAATTAATGTAGAGCTATATGAAGTAAAAGAAAGCATTCAAGTAGATACATTTAAACTTTTTAAAACTTACAGTGTAACTGAGAAAGAGAAGATAAAATTATTTTGAAATGTAGTTAATATCTACTATAAATAAAATATAAACTTTTATTGAGTATATAATTTTCCATTATTAAGAATATTTTAATTTACATATATTAGTGCTAAGAAAGTAATAATGATTTGAACTTTTAAAAACATTTACTGATGAAAAGGAAACACTAACAAAACCATAGGATAAGAGGGGTACAACTCCATACAATTGCCACCACCAGAACTCCACATCCCATCCCCTCCCTTGATAGCTTCCCTATTTTTTAGCCATCTGGGAGTACAGACCCAAGGTCATTGTGGGTTGCAGAAGGGGGTAGGTCTGGTTTCTGTAATTGCTTCCATGCTGAACATGGGCGCTGATGGGTCAAACCATACTCCCAGCCAGTCTTTCTCTTTCCCTAGTGGAGCACGGTTCTGGGGAATGGGAGCTCCAGGACACATTGGCGGGGTTGTCAGTCCAGGGAAGTCTGGTTGGCTTCATGCTAGCATCTGGAACCTGGTAGCTGAAAAAAGAGGTAACAGATAATGCCAAACAAATTGTTAATTAATCATGAACCTAAAGGCTGGAATAGTGCAGATGAAGATTTTTTGGGGGAGGGGTGTCTCCGTTTTGCATATAGCTAGTATGCATATTTTAGTTATATGCCAAACAGCCTGTAGCCATACTAGTTTTTTCTTTTCTTTTTTATTTTTCCCCTAAGTCTGAAATCTTATATGCAGGTGGATCCAAGTTATTGTCTAGGGAGATGATGTCATGGCTAACAGAAGGACCAGAAAGCTGGATCAGGGAAGAGAATAGCTTCCAAATATGGGAAAGGTATATAAATATTGTTGACTCTAAAGCCCACTGATTTGATGTGACCTGGGGTCCATATTCAGCTTAGGAGCCTATGTGACCTCTATATCTGTGTAGATCTGAGCTCACATTCTGTGGTCATGAGTAGGAACATTCCAAGCTGACCCAATATCATGACCCATCTTCCTCAGGTGTAGCATAGAGTATGTTGTCCATCTTCCCTAAGGAGGATGGAACATTGTCTACTGTTGTTGTTGATCCAAGTGGAGGGCAAGTTCCTTTGGGGGCCTACAAAAGGTCTATTTTTTTTTTCCTGATAGAGATGACAGGCAACAATGGAGAGAGAAATTTATTCCAATTCTTGGCCCATCATGTCTGTGTGGGAATCTCAGGACTCCCTGATTAGGGGCCCAGCTCATGGGGTGGCCTGATAGTGACTAAGGAGTCATCATTAAAGTATGCCAGTCTCTTGCCCTTATTCAGCTTTTGTGCTCCTTGTTTTGATAAGGTTAGCTTTGTAGTGAGTGAGAGAACTGTAATGGGAAGTAGGTGAGGAGTGTATCTAAGTCTAAGTAGACATTATTTCATTATGCACTTCATACTATCGCACTGAAGACTATTGTGCACTTTGCTTTCAGGTATATATTTTCCCCTAATTTACGGGTACATGTGAACATAAGCCCTATCTCATGGGACCTGACCGATAGCTAGGTTTTGGGACTTTGTTAGGAAGTCAACCACCTGGAATGGAATTAGAGAATCCTATGAAAGGAAAGGTCTCATCTGCATAATGAGGCTGAAGGGTTGATAGTCCATGCCTGAAATCTCTGGACATAGTCTGAAGTGAAGCATACCAAGGTAGTATTCATTGTGTTTATTAGGATGGGATCAGGAAATGCAATATCATTTGGTATGAATTGAGAGAAGCATGCAGGAAAGTGAGCCCCACCCTAGAGGTTCCAGGATTGGGGAACATATAGTCTTTATAGTGGAATCGGGAGCTTCCTGCTGTCTTAGGGTTTAAGCCACAATGACCCTGGGTCCATGCTCCCAGAGGGATAGAGAATGGGAAAGCTATCAGGGGAGGGGGTGGGATATGGAGATTGGGTGGTGGGAATTGTGTGGAATTGTACCCCTCCTACCCTATTAATTAATTAATTAATCCTTTCTTAAATAAAAAGTAATAATAAAAAGAGTGCAGTAGATAGTTATTGCTATAATCATATTATTTGGCAATTGGGTTAACTTTGAAAAATCCCTTTGTTAGGATTTGTTGTATCATACAGATCACCATAATTTATGTCCTTTGATATTATTTGTATATAGCTGTGCCACCAGTTGCATTTGTTCTCCCTTGTCTAAGCTTTTAAGAGAGTCAACATATCAAAGACTTAGGCTATGATCTGTGCATAAAAAGTTTCAGACATGTAATCAATGTTTCCCCTCTCATATTAATTAAATAGTGATTTATGACTACAAATAAATAGGACTGTACATAAACAATATTTGTACCACCAAAAGACTGTGTCCCATCACATCCTCCCCTTCCCCCATCTCAAGCCTCCAATACCCCCTTCGCAGGGGGAGCCAAAGATCTTCGCTTTCCCTAAACCCAGGGTTTTTACTTTGGTGCCCTATTCCAAATTCAGTCAAATCCTGCTTTGGATTTCCTTCTCTGTTGTTCTCTCTCAACTTCTCTTTATGAGTGGAATTATACCATATTCATCTGTATCTCTCTAACTTAGCTCACTTAACATAATTCCTTCTAGCTCTATCCAAGATGGGTCAAAGAAGGCGGGTTCATTGTTCTTCAAGTTGCATAGTGTGTATAGGCACCTGGATTGCTTCCAGGTTTTAGCTATTATGAATTGTGCTGCTATGAACATAGGTGTACACATACCTTTTTGGTTGGGTGTTTTGGAGTCCTTGGGTAATATCCCTAAGAGGAGAATTACTGAGTCATATGGAAGGTCCAAGTCTAGCCTTGTGAGAGTTCTCCAGACTGCTCTCCACAGAGGTTGGGTTAATTTACATTCCCACCAGACATGCAGGATGGTTCCTTTGTTGCCACAGCTTCTCCAGCATATGTTACTCTGTCTTTTTTGATGTATGCCATTCTCAAAGAGGTGAGGTGGTATCTCAATGTTGTCTTTATTTGCATTATTCTGACAATCTGTAGTGCAATTTTTCATGTGTTTGTTAGAATCTCTTCTCTAGTGAATGTTCTGTTCATATCCTCTTCCCATTTTTGGATAGGGTCATTTGCTTTTTTTTCCCTAAGTTTGCTGAGCTCTTTGCATATTTTAGTTATTAGTCTCTTGTCTGATGTATGGCATGTGAAAATCTTCTCCATTCTGTGAGGGGTCTCTTTTTTGTGTGATAGTTTCTTCGGTTGTACAGAAGCTTTTCAATTTTGTTTAGTCCCATTGATTTGTTTTTGTTTTAGTCTTCCTTGTAATTTGGTTTGTATCATCAAAGATGTCCTTCAGGTTTAGGTGGGAAAGTGTTCCACGAATGTTTTCCTCTAAGTATTTGATAGTTTCTGGTCTAACATCCAGGTCCTTGATCCATTTGGAGTTGATTTTTGTTTCTGGTGAGATAAGGTGGTTTAGTTTCATTCTTCTGCATGTTTCAACCTAGTTTTCCCAACACCATTTATTGAAGAGAGCCTCCTTCTTCCATTTAATACTCTGGGCCCCCTTATCAAATATTAGATGTCCATATGTGTGGGGGTTTAGTCCTGGGCTTTCAATTCTGTTCCACTGGTCTGTGTGCCTATTTTTGTTCCAGTACCAGGCTGTTTTGATGATGATGGCTTTATAATATAGTTTGAGATCTGGGAGTGTTATGCCTCCATTTCTGTTTCTTTTCCTCAAGATGGTTTTGGCAATTCTAGGTGTTTTTCTGGTTTCAGATAAATGATTGTAGTTTTTGTTCTATTCTATTAAAGAAGCTTGGTGAAAATTTGATGGGTATCCTGTTAAATTTGTATATGGCTCTGGGGAGACTATTCATTTTGATGAAATTAATTCTTCCACTACATGAGCATAGGATGTCTTTCCATTAAATCTTCTTGGCTGATTTGTCTTCTAATAATTATGTGATAGTCTTAGCTATCCTTTATTACTTTACTTAAAGTCCATGATGTCAGTGATGAGTATGGCTATTCCTGCCTCTTTTGTGGTCCATTAGCCTGTATGATAATTTTCCATCCTTTCACTTTACCTCTGTTTTTGTCTTGTTGGATCAGGTGGGATTCTTGAAAGCAGCATATGGTTGTGTTGTGTTTTCTGATCTATCCTCCCACTCTGTGCCTTTTAATGGGTGAGTTTAATCCATTACATTTATTGATATTATGGAATGAATGTATTGTAGTATCATTATTCAACAATTCTTTGCTTTGATATATGGCAAGTATTACAGTGATGTTCTTGTTTATAAGAGGTCTTTTAGAACCTATTTCAGGGAAGGCTTGGTGATGGTTGCCTCCTTTAACTGTTGTCTGTCTAAGAAGGATTTGATGACTCCATCTAATTTGAATGAAAGTCTAGCAGGATATATTATCCTTGGTTGAAACCAGTTTTCATCAGGGCCTGATAGATATCTTGCCTTTCTCTTCTGGCTTGTAGAGTTTGAGTGAAGTCTGCTGATAGTCTTATGCGTTTCCCATTGTATGTATTTGTTTGTTGTTCTCTTCTAGACTTTAGGATCCTTTCTTTATCTTTGCTTCTTTTCATTGTAACTATTATGTGTCTTGGTGTCTTCAGGTCTGGCTTGATTCTGTTTGGGACTCTGATCATATTGAATCTTAATGTCCTTTCTGTTGTTTAGGTGTGGGAAATTTTCTTCCATTATTTTCTCTATAGTATTTACTTCCCCTTCCTCTCTTTCTTCCTCTGGTAGGCCAATTATATGAATGTTACTTCTTTTGAGATCATCCTATGTGTATCTGCTGTTGTTTTCATTGTCTCTCAATCTCCTTTTGAACTCTTTTACCTCTTTCTTTGTTTGCTCTAGCTCATCCTCTGTTTTCTGTCTGGCTAATTCTTTTTTTGATTCTGTTATTCTGCTTTCCATTCCCTCAGCTTCTTTCTTCTGTTAAGTTATAGTTTTAGCTTGTTCTGCTAGTTGCCCTTTTAGCTCAGCTATTTCAGTTTTCATTTTTCTAATAACCTCGAGGTAGCTTGTATTTTCTTTGAGGTTCTCCTCTGTTGTTTCCCTAATTGTGATAGCCCTTTCCTCCATAGTTGTCTTCATTTCTGTGATTATCAGGTTTACTCTTGCTTGCATAGTTTTCTTATCTATGGTTACTTCTGTCTGATTTAGAGTTTCTTCTGGGCTCCTGTCCTGACTCATTGTGGTAGTAGTATTATTTGCTCTGGATTTAATCATTTCTTATGTGGATTTAATTTTTCTGTTCTGTGGTTCTTAAGTTATGGTTCTTCACAAATGAAGTTGCAAACTTCAGAAATTACAATAGTAACTGAAGCAAGGATTGATGTAGTTCAACCAATGCCTGTTAGCCAAACAACACCTCCAGTCCAAAAATAAAATAGCAACCAAAACCAAAAGAAAAATAAAGAGAAAGGAAAAAAGGGAAAACATGAGTAAATAATTACGCAAATCTACTGTCCACTATAAATTCTAGGGATAGCAAGGGGAGAAAGGGAAATATAAAAGACACACACACACGAGAGTCCACTTTGAGTCAGATATCTTCCACAAAATAATTCACAAATGATATCAGTTAATTCAGAAAGCAAAAGGAAGAAGAATAGAAAAAAAAAGAGCAGTGAAAGGAAAAAGTTTTTTTTTTTAATTATCTAGGAGGAGAAAATAAGGAGGGTGAGGAAGAGGAATAGATAAACAAGTTCCTCTCACAATGGATAGGACAATGAGTCACCTATCAGTGGAAACAACAACAGTTAATTTTGTTCAGCCTGAAGAAGGAGGAGGGAAGAGACAACTTTATATAATAATAGTAATAATAAAATAAAATAGAGTAAAAAAAAAAAAACCCCTAACAGTCAGACTGCTTTTTGTCAACTCTGGATTTGCTGCAGGGAGACCAAGAAAAGACAGCCAAATATACGAATTATAAAAAAAATCTCCAGGTAGACTTTCCCAGACAGCTCCGAGGCTCTGATTGGTCAGGTATTTTGTCACTCAAATATAGCCACCTAAAAAAAAGAGAAAGAAAACAAAAAGAAAAAGGCTTGAAATGACAATCCTGGTGAACCAGGAATCTCCATAAAGAAAATAGCACAGCAGGAAGCCTGCTAGAACCTGCTGGCCAGCCCCTGGGGGCTAGTTCTGAAGTGGGGGGAGGAGGGGTAAGTTCAGAAATAATAAAGCAAAAGATTTTCCTTTCTTTGTTCTTTTGGCCTGTTTGTCAGCCCAAGAATTGATTATAGGACTCTTTTTTGGTGTCACCCTGACCACGTCTTGTTCTCCATCCTACTGATGGCCCAGAATAATACTCTGTTCAGAGAATTCCAAGTTGTAAGCAGCTGCTTTTTGGAGCTCAGGGCAGGTGTTGCTTGCAAGTTACCATTTTGGCTCTGCCCACCCCCACCCCCACCCCCACTTCCAGGTTTCACCTTTAAGCATTTGTCTTTGAAGAAAGAACCTTAGTCAACATCTGCTAAGAAGACAAATTTAGTTTATAAAATCTTTTTTGCATATTCTTGGTAGGGGCTACAGTCAAATTTACAAAAGTGTTTTTAATCATATGACTGTCTCTAAAAAGCTGAAATCCTACATGTAAATAGAGGAGAGAAAAACTATATAATTGGAAACTACAGTGGTATGAGGATGTGGAAAGGATCTGAGAAACTAATTTCCATTCATCTCATAAGGGAGGATTGATTTGAGAGATATACCTCTTTCCTCTCCACCCCTCACCAGTAGATATTTTTAAATAAATTTTTACCTTTTTGTTTTCCTTATTATCACCTGTGTCACAGTGACAAAAAAAATCCTCTCTTGTTCATTTAATGAGCACTGGGAAAATGAAACAGAGCAACAGCAAATTAAAATCATTGTTAAAGAATTATATGAGTATTTATTAGTATTGGAAAAGGAATAATAGTTAACTAATAAACACTCATATTTAAGAAAGGGATTCTTGTTTAAAATGACCACTGTTGAGAAAGGAAATGTAGTTTGAATATCTTTTAGTGCTTGGGAGGGAATTGTAGTAGCCATTAAACACTTCTTTCAAGAAAGAAACTATCTTATGCTAAAACGAAACACCTGGCTTCACAGAATGGACTTTTAACATTTGCCTTATGCTGAAGAGGTAAAGACAACCCTACTCTCAGAAGGAAGGCTGGGTCATCTTATTTTGTTGCTCAAGGAAGACTGGTCCTCTAATGAGTGCAGCCTGAAGTGTTCCCAGCGGAGATCATGGACAATGAGCTCAGTTTGACAGGGACATGGAGGTTGTGCAGGCTCCAGTGTTAAGTATGAATAGATATAGGCCCCACATCACATCAATGTGGTAATCAGTTTACTGCATTTATGTATTTTCTTAATGTTTGGGAACTACTCTCTGCCCTAATCCAACTTTCTAGTCCTATTCTTATCTCTGAAACCATGTTCCAAGACCATATTTTTATTCTACCTCTATGTGAGCTATCTAGCTCAAGCAAAAATTATTAAAGACATGGAGCCCTGGAAACATTCCTAAAATAGAATTCCTAGCCTCGTTCCACCCTGCCCTAGTTTAACCTGCTCTGTTTCTACTTCCTGGTTCCTGTTTGTTAGTCATTTAAATATGCTAGTCATTTAGAAATCTTACTGCCTTTCAGAGACAAAGTTGCAGATGCTACTGTGATTCCATCCTGTCCTCCCTGGGCATATGACCTCATCAGTGTGTCCTGGAACCTCACCTTTCCAGAGCCCTATGTCACTAGGGGAAGATATAAACAAGCTGGGGGTATAGATTCACCTGCCAATATCCATGTCTAGTAAAGAAGCTATTATAGAAGTCAGAACTCCCACATTCTGCATCTGAAAAATAACTCTGATATTCCCAGATGGGTAAAGGGTAGGTTAAGAAAACCAGAGCGCTCTGATTCCCAGTTCCACCAGGACCTGAAGTGTTGGTCAGTAGGAATCTTGTTTTTATACCATCACTGAAAGGGAAGTGAATCTGGTAAACACCAGAAGAAGCCAGGCACTATTTCTCTTACCTGAGAGAAAAGAGGGAAAAGGGAAGAACACTCAAAAGTAGTAATAGGTGTAGGTCTGATTTAGAAAGGAAATAAAGGCAGGTCCAGAAAAAAATGGGTAATAAAAAAGAGAGATATAGGTACAGAGAGATAGTTATAAAGTCAGTCAATGCTTGTGACTTTCAGAGAACTACTGCAATTTACAATGGAGGGAATGAGGACACAGAACTCTGGTGTTGGGTACAGTATAGACTTCTACTTCTATTATCTTTTAATTTTATGAATCAATATTAAATCATTAATAAAATTAAAAAAGCATATAGAACTCTGGTGTTGAGTACAGTATAGACTTATACTTCTTTTATCTTTTAATTTTATGAATAAATATTAAATCATTAACAAAATAAATAAAAAACATATGTCTGATGCACAGAGGAGAGGAAAATTATATAACTGAGGATGGGAAGAATGGAAGGGAGAAATTTGAGAGGCACACCACCATTTTCCTCATTGGCCAATGATTCTTTTAAATAGAATTTTGCTTTTTATTTCCCATATGAAAATATGTGTAATACTGGTTTTTAAAAATGTACTTCATCTGCTCTTCTTAAAAAATATTATATCAATATATTCAATTATATATATATATATATATATATTGTTATATAGAAATACATAATAAAACTGATCAAATAAGCTTGAATAAATGTGTCAGAATGAGTTTTTATCACAATGTTCTACTTTCAATAAATAACTTTACATTTGGGACAAAACAACAAATAGAATGTGTATACATAAGAAATTAACTTAGGCCAAAAATGAGCACTGTCTTGGTTCTGCTTAATAAATCTTAAATGGAGGTACTGAAACATTTAATTGCTTTAAAGTAATTTAACTGTATTCCTGAAGAAAGGTAAAATTGAGTTAAGTAAATATTTCCAGAACCTAACAATAGTACAACCACAATGACAGATATCAGTTTTAAAAATACCAGATATGGAAGGAAGCAAGAATTAAATAAAGAAAGACAGAAATCAATATACAGCAACTAATCCAGAATATAGTATTTAGGTTTGATGATACAGGCATAAGAATTGTTATAACTGGAGTCTGGTGGTAGCACAGTGTGTTAAGCGCACCCTTGGTGGCAAAGCACAAGGAGCAGCATAAGGATCCTGATTAGAGCCCTAACTCCCCACCTGCAGGGGAATCGCTTCACAAGAGGTGAAGCAGGTCTGCAGGTGGCTATCTTTCTCTCCTCCTCTCTGTCTTCCCTTCCTCGTTTAACTTCTTTCTGTCCTAACAACGATGACATCAATAACAACAACAATACTAACAATAACAACAATAAAAACAAGAGCAACAAAAGGGAAAATAAATAATTATTAAAATATTTTTAAAAGAATTGTTTTTTTTTAATTTATTCCCTTTTTTTTGCCCCTATAGTAATTATTGCTGTCTTCATTGTTGAATAGGACAGAGAGAAATGGAGAGAGGAGGGGAAGACAGAGAAGGGGAGAGAAAGATAGACACCTACTGACCTGCTTTACCGCTTGTGAAGCGACTCCCCTGCAGGTGAGAAGCCGGGGGGTCAAACCAGGATTCTTACTCCTTGTGCTTTGCGCCTTTTGTGCTTAACCCCCTGTGCTACCACTCTATTCCCTTTAAAAATAATGATTATAACATCAGTATTCCATTTAAAACAGAGACTTATTAGATGCTGCTGAAGAATAGATTAGTGAAAGTCAATACAATGCAAATCATTTAAAAAACAGTAAACAAACAATAAAACCAGAAAACCTGTGCAATGTAGGCCAATGTCTAACAGAGAATTATGCACAATCTGTGTTAACATAAACATAAGAAAAATAGATTTTGTAAAAATTATTGACAAAATGATAGCTGAAAACTTTCTAGATCTAGTGAAACTGATAAAACCACAGAACTAATCAGCTTTTTGAACATTTATAGTAAGATTCTAAGATGCAGTGTCTCATGGAGAAGACAGAAAAGGTAGCAGTAGCATGTTGTAAAGTTTTATTTGTGTGAGAACTTGACAGAATTGCATGGGAAAGGAAGTCTTTTTATGTTTGACATTTTTCAAGGATGTTTGCATCACTAGTCAGAAGAGGCTGAAGCCAAGTAAGCTATCAGAGAGAAAGAACTCTGAAAAGGGTTTACATATCTAAGTGATGTTACTTGCATCTTGGCAGATGCTCCCTGGGTTAAGAACTTTACAGGACAGCAGTGGCATGGCATCTTGCATAGCTGTAGAATTTGTTAAATATGTGGGTAGTAGATATTGGGTGCAGTTGATATTGGCAAATTGAGATCAAAACTTACTCAAGAATAGTTTTATATTTTTTGCTTAATGATAATTTTGTTGAAATTTTATAACTTGACAGTTATCATATGGTAACACTGGAAATCTTATTATTCTGTTCCCTAGATTTTTTGCTGAAATTTTTCTTTATTTACTAAAACTACATATTTCATTTCTTTTTAGACATTCCTAAACAGTTTATAAAAATTTTTTCCCTTATGTTTATAATCACTGACTATACTCTTCTAATTCACATTCAGGTAATTTTTGGTAGATATTTTCTCAAAAGGCAGGGATTATAATTACTGAGGTCAATAATGACAGGAAGTACCTAGGGGGACACAGGTACTTCTGCATCAGGCCACAACACATATTCCCCAGGCACATCTGTGTGCCTAGGCTTAAGAATTTGTTGCACAGGGAATGGGAATAGTAACAACTGTGAGTGTGGTTAAGAAAGAAAAGTGAAGGTGGGGTTTGAATGTTTATTACCCCAATACATAATGGACACAAAGTAGAACAGAGAAGTAAAAGAAAGAAGAGAGCACACAAAAAGCAAAAATTCAAACATGTCTTCCAATTTTTGCAGATTACGTGTTTTATGACCCAATATGAAAGTTTAATGTCTCCTTGGATCTTTTTTAAGTGTGTGTTTTTGCCTGAGAATACAAACAGCTTTCTAATGTTGAACATTCTAACCCTCTATCATCTATCACTCCAGTTCCTTGGATCATCTCTTGTGAAGTTCTTCCCATAATCCCTTGCAGCTTTGTTTCTATGCATCTTGCAGCTTTTATGAGAAATGCCTGCTGCTTTTCCCAGCATTATGAATCTGGTGAAACTGAAGAGGGATTTGCTTTATATATTTCCTAAAATTGTTCAAGTAGATATGAACAATACTTTTCAAATAAAGTCAGCCTGTTCCATTTGATTCAAGGGAGGAAACCAAGAACCCAACTGTTGTCACTTCAAAAACACATCAGAACAATCTCTCCACATCATATATTCTTCAATATGGGGGAAAGCTCAGTAAAGTACTCCAAAGCTTTTACGTTTTACTGTTCATTTGAAGATAGCTATTTCAAATGTGGTATTCTCTTGCCTGCTGTAAATCTCATTTTTCAAATCTCATTTTCAAAAATGAATTCAGAGTCCTGTTTATTTTGTTTCATTCTCTCTTCTTTCTATCCCTTGAGGTACCAAGAGTTCAAAATTTCTTGTTCCATTTTTCTGACTTGATTTTAGTTTTAATTTTGCTACATTTGTAATGAAATGAAATAGATAAGCTACTACCTACACTAAGAGAGAAAGAGAGGATGCCATAGTAAAATCACTTAGAAATGAAAGAGGAGATATAGCAACAGATGAGGTAGAGATTCAACGGATTATACAAAAATATTATGGGCATCTGTATGGAACCAAATTTGATAATTCAGAAGAAACGGACACATTCGTAGAGTGATAGCAGTTGCCAACCTTGAAACAAGAGGAAGTTGTCGGGCTGTGCCGTGGAGAAGAGAGAGGGGAGATCCAGAGCTAAGAGGGAACCAAATCTTTATTCGCACAGGCACCTCAGAGTTGGGTGAGAGTACATTGGTCTGGGCCATGTGGACGTAGCAAAAATGGCTGCCTCCCATAGGTAATCTTAATTGATCAATCACTAGTAAAGAAACTGAAACATAATCAAAAGCCTACCCAAGAACAAAAGCCCAGGCCCTGGTAGCTACACTAATGAATTTAACAAAACATTCAAAGAAAAACTAAAACATCCTTCTCAAACTCTTCGAGAAAACAGAATAAGAGGGAACACTCCCAAACACCTCCTATGAGGCTAACATTACCCTGATCCCCAAAGAAGGAAAAGACTACACCGAAAAAGGAAAGTATAGACCTATATCCCTAATGAACATTGATGCAAAGGTCCTAAACAAAACCCTAGCCAATAGAATTTTTTTTTGGGGGGGGCATATGTACGTGTTTCTTTTTTTTAAAATTTTTTATTTAAGAAATGATTAATGAACAAAAACAAAAGATAGGAGGGGTACAACTCCAAACAATTCCCACCACCCAATCTCCATAACCCACCCCCACCCATGATAGCTTTCCCATTCTCTATCCCTCTGGGAGCATGGACCCAGGGTCGTTGAGGGTTGCAGAAGGTAGAAGGTCTGGCTTCTGTAATTGCTTCCCGGTGAACATGGGCGTTGACTGGTAGGTCCATACTCCCAGTCGGCCCCTCTCTTTCCCTAGTAAGGTGTGTCTCTGGGGAAGCTGAGCTCCAGGACACATTGGTGGGGTCTTCAATCCAGGGAAGCCTGGCCAGCATACTGGTGGCATCTGGAACCTGGTGACTGAAAAGAGAGTTAACATACGAAGCCAAACAATTTGTTGAGCAATCATGGATCCCAAGCTTGTAATAGTGGAGAGGAAGTGTTAGGGCGGTACTCACTGCAAACTCTAGTGTACTTCTGCTTTCAGGTATATATTTTGCAGTAGTTTATGGGTACGTGTGAACATAAGCTCTCTCACAGAAACTGGTGTATATCTAGGTTATGGGACTTTGTTAGAAAGTGAACTACCTGAGATGAAATTAGAGTGTACTATAAAAGGAAAGGTTTCACCCGAGTAATGAAGCTAAAGGGTTGTCATTCCAAATGTGAAGACTCTGGAAACAGTCTGAGGTGAAGCATGTTGAGGTAGCAATCGTTGCATTGGTTAGGTTGTGAATGGCGGATGCAATATTACTTGGTTTGGATTGGGAGATGCATACGGGAAAGTGGGCCCTATCCAAAGGTTCCAGGACTGGGGGAAGTAGGGGCTCTATAGAGGAGATGTGAGGTTCCTGCTGTCTTAGGGTTCAAAAAGACAATCGATAGTTAATGTTATCATCACATTATTTGTTAATTGGGTTAACTTTGAAAAGTCCTTTTGTTAGGGTTTGCTGTACAGTATCCAGTATCTTGTATATAGCTGTGCTATTGGATGCTTCTAATCTGCTTGGTCTAGGTTTTTGAGAGAGTCCGCATATCAAATACACAGCCTATATATTAAAAAGATTCAGTTTGTGTTTTGAGAAACTTTGAGACATACAATTGATTTTCCCCCTCTCATATTATTAACTACTGATTTATATGTCTACATTTTGCTAGGAATGTACATAAACACCATTCCCACCACCAAAGGACTGTGACCCATCCCTCCCACCCACTCCCACCCCCCACTGGCCCAGGAAGCTGCAAGTCTACCCCTCAAAACTGGGTTTTTACTTTGGTGCCCTACTTATAATTTGATCAGGTCCTGCTTTTAGTTTCCCTTTCAGATCTTCTTAGTCAGCTTCTGTTGATGAGTGGGATCATCCCATACTCATCTTTATCTTTCTGACTTAGTTCACTTAACATAATTCCTTCTAGCTCTGTCCAAGATGGGTCAGAGAAGGTGGGTTCATTGTTCTTGATAGCTGCATAGTATTCCATTGTGTATATATACCACAGCTTTCTCAGCCACTCATCTGTTGTTGGGCACCTGGGTTGCTTCCAGGTTTTAGCTATTATGAATTGTGCTGCTATGAACATAGGAGTACACACCTCTTTTTGGTTGGGTGTTATGGAGTCCTTGGGGTATAACCCCAGGAGAGGAATTACTGGATCATATGGAAGGTCCATGTCTAGCCATGTGAGAGTTTTACAGACTGCTCTCCACAGAGGCTGGGCCAATTTACATTCCCACCAGCAATGTAAAAGGGTTACTCTGTCCCCATAGCCTCTCCAGCATTTGTTGCTGCTGTCCTTTTTGATGTATGCCATTCTTACAGGAGTGAGGTGGTATCTTAGTGTTGTCTTAATTTGCATTTCGCTGACAATCAGTGACCTAGAGCAGTTTTTCATATGTTTGTTAGCCTTTTGGATCTCCTCTGAGGTGAATGTTTTGTTCATATCCTCTGCCCATTTATGGATGGGGTCATTTGCATTTTGGTGCTAAGTTTGCTGTGCTCTTTATATATTTTGGTGATTAGTTTCTTGTCTGATGTCTGGCATGTGAAGATCTTCTCCCATTCTGTGAGGGGTCTCTCTGTTTGTTTAATAGTTTCTTTGGATGTTCAGAAGCTTTTCAATTTGATGTAGTCCCATTGGTTTGTTTCTACTTTAATCTTCCTTGCAATTGGATTTGATTCATCAAAGATGTCCTTGAGGTGTATGTGGGAAAGTGTTTTACCAATGTTTTCCTCTAAGTATTTGATTGTTTCTGGTCTGACATCTAGGTCTTTGATCCATTTGGAGTGGATTTTTCTTTCTGGTGAGATAAAGGGTTCAATTTCATTCTTCTGCATGTTTCAACCCAGTTTTCCCAGCACCATTTATTGAAGAGAGCCTCCTTTTTCCATTTAATCCTTTGGGCCCCATTATCAAAGATTAGATGCCCATAGGTGTTGGGATTTATTTCTGAGCTTTCAATTCTGTTCCACTGGTCTGTGTGCCTATTTTTGTTCCAGTACCATGCTGTTTTGATGATGATGGCTTTATAATATAGGTTAAGGTCTGGGAGTGTGATGCCTACATTTCTGTTTCTTTTCCTCTGGTTTTGGCAATTCTAGGTGTTTCAGGTTCCAGATAAATGTTTGTAGTGTTTGTTCTATTCTCTTAAATAAGCTTGGTGGAACTTTGTTGGGTACTGCATTAAATTTGTATATGGCTCTGGGGAGAATATTCATTTTGATGATATTTATTCTTCCAATCCATGAGCTTGGGATATCTTTCTATTTCTTGGTATCAGTTTCTATTTCCTTGAGTAGACTCACAGTTTTCAGCATACAAGTCTTTAATTTCTTTGGTCAACTTTATTCCTAGGTATTTGATTGATTTTGCTGAAACAGTGAATGGGAGTGATTTCTGGATGTCTTCTTCTTCAGATTTAGTGTTTGCATAAAGAAATGCCACTGATTTTTGTACATTGATTTTGTAGCCTGATACCTTGCTATATTGCCTAATAACTTCCAGTAATTTTCTGCTGGATTCTTTAGGTCTTTCTATGTATACTATCATATCATCTGCAAATAGTGAAAGCTTGACTTCTTCCCTTCCAATCTGTATTCCTCTGATTTCTTTCTCTTGCCTGATTGCTATGGCAAGAACTTCCAATACTATGTTGAAGAGTAACAGTGACAGTGGACAGCCCTGTCTAGTCCCCGATCTGAGGGGGAATGCTTTCAGCGTCTGTCCATTGAGTATGATGTTGGCTGTAGGTTTGCTATATATAGACTCCACTATCTTGAGGAATTTCCCATCTATTCCCATTTTTTGTAGAGTTTTGAGCATGAATGGGTGTTGGATTTTGTCAAAGGCTTTCTCTGCATCTATTGAGATAATCATGTGGTTTTTGGCTTTGCTTTTACTGATGTGGTGAATGACATTGATTGACTTACGGATGTTGAACCAACCTTGCATACCTGGGATGAATCCCACTTGGTCATGATGAACAATCTTTTTGATGTGTTGCTGTATCCGGTTGGCCAAGATCTTGTTTAATATTTTGGCATCTATGTTCATCAGAGATATTGGTCTGTAGTTTTCCTTTTTTGTTCTGTCTCTATCAGCTTTGGTATCAGGGTGATGTTGGCTTCATAAAAGGTGGAAGGGAGTATTCCTGTTTCTTCAATCTTATGGAATAGCTTAAGAAGTATGGGTATTAACTGTTTCCTGAAAGTTTTGTAGAATTCGTTTGTGAAGCCATCTGGTCCAGGACTTTTGTTGTTGGGGAGATTCTTAATAACGGTTTCAATTTATTTGTCTGTGATTGGTGCATTTAGATTTTGTAGTTCTTCTTGGTTCAGTTTTGGAAATGCATAGGTTTCTAGGAATTGTTCCATTTCTTCCAGATTCTCTAGCTTGGTGGCAAATAGTTCTGTATAGAAGTTTCGCAGGTTTCCCTGGATTTCTGTGGTGTCAGTTGTGATATCTCCTGCATCGTTTACAATTCTATTAATTTGAATCTTCTCTCTTTTTTGTTTGGTGAGTCTGGCTAGGGGTTTGTCAATTTTGTTTAATCTTTCAAAGAACCAACATTTGGCTTCATTGATCTTTTGTATGGTTCTTTTATTTTCGATGTTGTTTATTTCTGCTCTAACTTTAGTGATTTCTGACCTTCTGGTTGCTTTAGGGTTCCTTTTTCCTCTTCCTCTAAGTCCTTGAGGTGTGCAGTAAGGTCGTTCATTTGAGCTTCTTCTTGGTGTTTAATATGTGATTGTATGGCTATAAGTTTCCCTCTCAGTACTGCTTTAGCTGCGTCCCAAATATTTTGATAGGTTGTGTCTTCATTTTCATTAGTTTCCAGGAACATTTGAAATTCCTGCTTGAGTGAGTCTCTGACTCAGTGGTTCTTAAGGAGCATGTTGTTTAGTTTCCAAATTCTGTGTCTTTTAATACTTTTCCGTTTGTTGTCAAATGTTAGTTTTACTCCACTGTGGTCTGAGAAGATACTTGGGATGATTTCAATACTCTTGAATTTATTGATGCTGTCTTTGTGGCCTAACATGTGGTTTATCCTTGAGTGTGTGTTATGTGGATTTGAAAAGAAGGTATATTCCAGTTTTTTGGGGTGGGGGAGTCTGAAAATGTCTAAGAGGTCTAGTCTGTCGATCTCTTCATTCAATTCTCTTGTATCTTTATTGGTTCTCTGCTTTGTTGATCTGTCTAAGTGTGAGAGTGGTGTATTGAAGTCTCCCACTATTATTGTATTACTATTGATGTAATGTAATTTTTGAAATTCTTTCAGTAGATGCTTAATATATTTAGATGGTCCCTCGTTGGGTGCATAGATGTTAATAATTGTTAAGTCTTCTTGGCTGATTGATCCTCTAATCATTATGTAATGTCCTTGCCTATCTTTTATTACTTTATTTAATTTAAAATCTATCGTGTCTGAGATGAGAATGGCTGTTCCTGCCCTTTTTGGTGGTCCGTTAGCCTTTATGGTAGTTTTCCATCCTTTCACTTTAAGTCTGTGTTTATCTTGTTGTGACAGATGGGATTCTTGCAAGCAGCATATTGTTGGGTTATGTTTTCTGATCCATCCCCCCACCCTGTGCCTTTTGATGGGTGAGTTTAAGCCATTGACATTTATTGATATTATGGATTTAATGTATTGTAGTGCCATTGTTCTAAAAAAATTTTGTTTCCTCTGATATATTGCAAGTATTATAGTGATCTTCTTGTTTATAAGAGTTCTTTTAGTACCTGTTTCAGGGCCGGTTTGGTGATAGTTGCCTCCTTTAACTGTTGTTTCTCTAAGAAGGTTTTGATCCCTCCATCTAGTTTGAATGAAAGTCTAGCAGGATATATTATCCTTGGTTGAAACCCTTTTTCATTCAGGGCTTGATAGATATCTTGCCACTCCCTTCTGGCTTTTAGAGTTTGAGTGGAGATAATCTTATGGGTTTTCCCTTGTATGTGGCTTTTTGTTTCGCTCTTGCAGCCTTTAGGATCCTTTATTTATCCTTACTTCTTCTCATTGTGACTATGATGTGTCTTGGTGTCTTCAGGTCTGGATTGATTCTGTTTGGTACTCTCTGGGCCTCTTGAACCTTGATATCCTTTCTGTTATTCAGGTCTGGGAAGTTTTCTTGTATTATTTCCTCTAGAATGTTTGCTTCCCCTTCCCCTCTTTCTTCCTCTGGCAGGCCAATTATACGAATGTTACTTTGTTTGAGATCATCCCATATGTCTCTGTTGTTGTTTTCAGTGTCTCTCAATCTCTTTTTAAGCTCTTTCACCTCTTTCTTAGTTTTCTCTAACTCATCCTCTGTCTGACTAATTCTGTTTTCTGCTTCTGTTAGTCTGCTTTCCCTTGCCTCAGCTTCTTTCTTCATTACAGCTATTTCAGCTTTCAGTTCTCTAATTGCCTCAAGATAATCAGTATTTTCCTTGAGGGTCTCAACTGTTGTTTCCCTAATACTGCCATTCCTTTACTCTAATGTTGTTTTCATTTCTGTGATTAATAAGTTTATTATTGCTTGCATACTTTTCTTATCTATGGTTACTTCTGGTTGATTTGTAGTTTCTTCTGGGCTCTTGTCTTCATTCATTGGAGTAGCTGTTTTATTTGTTTTTGATCTACCCATTTTTTTATTTATGTGTTTCTTTTTTTTTATGCTCTGTTGTTCCTCAATTGTTGTGTCTTGAGTACAAGTAACACTGTGCTATATACCTTTATGACAGTTGCACTCACCAACCTCAGGAATTACAGTAGCAACTGAAGTAAGTATCGAAGTAGTTTAATCGTTACCAGTTAGCCAAACAGTTTCTCCAGTCCGTGAAAAAATAGTAACCAAATCCCAGTGAAGAAAGAGAAAAGAAAGAGAGGATAGCAAGAGTAGACAGTTATGCAAATCTACTATCCACTGTATATTCTAGGGGTAACAAGAGGGGAAAGGGAACTAGAGCAGAGATACACACATAGAGTGTCCACTCTGAGTCAGATTTCTTCCCCAAAATAATTCACAAATTCAGAAAGGCAAAGAAGAAGGAAGAAGTGTATGACAAGATTTAAAAAAAAGGGAGAGAGAGAGACAAGAGAGAGAAAAGGGAGAAGATAAGAAAAAGTGTTGTAATTAAAGAGCAGTGCAAGGAAATTCCCAAATGTGTATCAGTTAATTCAAAAAAGCACCCTGTTTGGTGGTGTGGGGTATCCTGCTAGGTGCTGGTCCCCAGGGACTGCTTGGGGGGGGAGGAGGTATGCTTGAAAATTAAAAGGAAGAAAAAAGAATTTTTTTCCCCTATTCTAATTCTTACCCCAAATTAAGTTATAGTCACCTCCTTGGTGTCACCGCTATAGCCCCTTATTGGCTGGCCTGCTAAAGGCAGAAAATCCTACTGTTTCCAGGAGATGTGTTCGGAGCTCAGCGGCTAGTAGCTTCTCAGTCCGCCATCTTCCAGGAAACCCCCCCTCCAGACTTTTTTAAAGGATTTCTCGAAAATGAAAACTAGCTCCAAGTCCTTTGATCCAATGAGAGCTATACTTAAGAAGTCTTTGGATCCGCACTCAGGGTCTCGATGGTCCCTTGAGACTCCCAAGAGAAAGCCTCCAAGCTATATTGCTCCCTCCGGGTCCTCTGCCGGCCTCCCAGCAGCGTACTGCATGTTGCTGAGGCATTATTCTGATGCAGTCTCCGCCCCCAGGTTTTACTACGCCCCGCATAATCCTAGCAATGCCCCCTTCAACCAATCCTGGCCCTACACGTCACCCCTGGTTGTCGCCCTATAAAAAGCCCCCTCACCCCCCCTCTCTCTGGGCTCTCAGCTCTCCCTCTCTGAGGTCTCGCTCCCTGCTCTCCCCCCGTGGTCAAGTAGTGGGGACAGCCATTGCCAGCTGGATCCACGTGGTCTGAATCAAATCCCCCCCATCCTATAATAAAGATTTGTGTACCCCTTTGCTCTGGGCGTCCGCTCTCTTCTCCGAGGTGCAGCCCGGCACCAGACCACCACAACAACATCTGGCACCCATCGTGTTCCGTACCCACACCACGCCTGGCCTGAGGTCTCCGAAACCGCCCAGACATAGATAAGTACCATCCGCCCACTTCTGTGGCCCCGCGTTTCCCTCCACCATGGGAAATTTCTCGTTTTATGAGGAGGTGTCCTAGTCATTATCTCTTGACCTGGGACAGATTCGCGCTGTCATAAATGGTTTAATTTTTGCTACCCCTTGGATTTTTTTAACTGTGGTCGCCACTTTCAAGATATGTAAAACATGGTATGCCATAAGGATAAGTGACATTGAGGCTGAGGTACGAGAGTTAAATCACATGTGCTTAAGACTTAGACGTCCTAAGTGATCTGCTGCTAAACCCAAGAATTCTATTCCCACAGACACGCACACAAGTTCGGATGCTCCTCCTCTGACCCCGCCCCCTTCTGCCCTGGTTTCAGCTCCACCTGAGGTTTCTGCGTCCCGGAACCTTCCCTCGGCCCCTGCCTCCCTGGTTTCAGCTCCGCCTGAGGTTTCTGAGTCCCTGAACCCTCCCCTGCCCCTGCTGCCCCGGTTTCAGCTCCGCCTGAGGTTTCTACGACCCTGAACCCCCCCTCCCCCTGCCGCCCTGGTTTCAGCTCTGCCTGCAGCTTCTGCATTCCTGACCCTGCCCCCGGCCCCTGCAGCCGCGGTTTCAGCTCTGCCTGAGGCTTCCTCATCCCTGACCCCGCCCCCTGCTGATACGTCACCATTAAGGGACCTAGTGGCTGAGATACGAGAGCTAAAGGATATTTTTTCAGCATTTAAGGATTTTAAACCATGTGCAGTCCACCCCGGGAGCTCCGTCCCCGTGGATATGTGTTTAGTCTCCCCTGCAGCCACTACAGCAGTTTCTACGGCACTTTCCACTTCTGTAGCTCCCTCTCCCATGCCATCAGACCAAATCCACACATTCCCGGTAAACTTGGCCCCTTCTAAACAAAACCCTCAGCCGTGGCAGCCATATTCCTCGGAAGATTTTGAAACACTCAAAAAAGCGCTCAGGGAGGACGGAATGCATCTCCATGGACCAAGTCTGTCTTAAGGAGTTTTTACCTGCATCTAAATACACCACAAGACTGGAAAGATCTGGCTCGTGCTGCACTCCCAGACCCACTCTATCTTCAGTGGCAGGCATGCTTCCGTAATGAGTGCTCTAGACAATCGCAGGAAAATAGTAACAAGCAGGTAGAATGGAATTCTGATGCTTTGTTTGGAGCAGTAGCTTATGAATCTGGAGCTCAGCAGGCAGAAGCCAGGTTTCCAACCGGTTATTTTGAACAGGTACGCATCTGTGCAACACAAGCATGGGAAAGGGTGACCACACCCGATGTAGATCCGTCAGCTCCCATTAACTCTTTTCACCAAGGCTCTGATGAATCATTGGCTAGCTTCATCTCAAGGGTGAAGAGAAGCTTAGAGAGAAAGGTTTATAATCCTGATGTCCGCACACTACTCTTGCGCTCTATTGTCTGGGAAGGCATGACACCACAATTCTGTCAGGTATACCTTAATCTTAAACACCTACACCAAGATAATTGGATTCTAGCGAAACAGAAACTTACATCAGGCAATTATGGGGCACCCGCTACGACACAGGTCTATGCAGTTGCCCCACGTAAGCAAAACGGGGCCTGCTTTCAGTGCGGTCGCCAAGGACATTGGCGTAAACAATGTCCTGATAAGTTGCAACCACGCCTCCAGCCAGAGCAACCCCGCTTTCAGTCAGGGAGCCAGAGACCACGTACTGTTTGTCCAAAATGTCATAAGGGGTTTTATTGGAAGAGAGATTGTTGGTCCCAATTTCATAAAGATGGTTCGCCCCTGAATGGTACAAATTCGGGGCCTGAGATTTTGTGGACCACTCCTGTTTTAGAACAGGGCCACCCTTCTATGACAGTAAAGATTGGCAATATTCCTTTTAAATTTTTGATTGACACGGGGGCAGCAAAGATGATTTTAAGGCAAGAAGAGGTTCCCCAAGATTGGGAACTTATCCCTGGACCCAGTTTACATGGAATAGGAGGGATGATCAGAGCATTTTGCACACGAGACTCGCTCATATGGGAAGACCCAGAAGGTTCTACCGGACACTTCCCCCCTTTGGTAGCTAATATTAGCACCAACTTACTGGGCAGGGATCTTCTGGAATGTCTTGATGTTAGGATATCCACAGACGCCTCTGCAGAGCGTAAAACTCGTTCCCGCGATACCAGGCCTATTCAGCACCCCCAATACTAAATGCCACTGTTTGTAGCCAAACACCCCGCTTAAGCTGGCTTTCTAATGAGCCTGTCTGGGTGGAACAGTGGCCTTTACCTAGGGATAAGCTAAAAATTTTAAAAGAGCTCGTCCGAGAGCAGTTGTCCTTGGGACACACTCGTCATTCTTGAATCCCATGGAATACTCCTGTCTTTGTGATTAAAAAGCGCTCAGGAAAATGATGCCTCCTTCAAGATCTCCGTGCAGTAAATAAAACCATGCAGGTCTGGGGCTCCCCCCAAAGGGGTTTGCCTCTTGCTTCTGCAATTCCCACGGGAATTCCAATCATAGCTATTGATATACAAGATTGTTTTTTCTCTATCCCCTTGCATCCGCGAGATTGCAAATATTTTGCCTTCTCTGTTCCGTCTATTAATAACGCCAGCCCTGTTGAAAGATTTGAATGGGTGGTACTGCCCCAGGGTATGGCCAATAGTCCTACAATTTTTCAGGAGGCTGTTAAATCTACTCTTGTCCCATATATACATAAGGACCTTAATATTTTTCATTATACAGCCGGGGAGCTGAAACCGGGGAGGCAGGGGCCGAGAGCAGGTTCCAGGACGCAGAAACCTCAGGTGGAGCTGAAACCAGGGCGGAAGGGGGCGGGGTCAGAGGAGGAGCATCCGAACTTGTGTGCGTGTCTGTGGGAATAGAATTCTTGGGTTTAGCCGCAGATCGCTTAGGACGTCTAAGTCTTAAGCACATGTGATTTAACTCTCGTACCTCAGCCTCAATGTCACTTATCCTTATGGCATAATGGGAATATTTTCATTATTTAATATGGGAAAAATCAGATACAGATCTCTGTGCCTTACATGATTTTCTCATTCCTGCATTAAAGAAAAGCGGCCTTAATGTAGCCCCTGAGAAGATACAGCCAATCCCTCCAATATCCTTCCTCTGTTCAGAGATTTCTCTAACGCAAATTCGACCCTTAAAACCTAATGTTACCTTCCCTTCTAACCTTACTCTTGCTTCTTTACAACGTTTTCTAGGAAATTTAAATTGGCTTAGGCAGTATCTCTATCTGCCCACAAGCTGCCTCCAACCACTGTTTGACCTGTTGAAAGGAAACAAACAGCCCTCTTCAAAACGTAAGTTAACTCCTGAGGCCTCCTTGGCACTGGTAAGGGTTAACCAGGCCCTCCAGGACATGCACCTTGTTCGATTCTCCCCCTCCTCTACGTTAAACCTTCTAATCTTCAACTCCACCCCCACAGTGCCGGGATAGCCTGAGGGTACTTCTTCCCGAGCTAGTGCTCTCTGGCTTGGAGAGGACTCAACTGGAGCCGATCTAGGCTGCTGCGTGGGAGAGGGATCAGGAACTCGTGCTGCACTAACTTCCACAGGAGATACACTCTGGAACTCTCGGAGCCAGAAAGCAATTTCCAAGTGTCTTTAATCAGAAGAGCAGCTGTTTTTATACTCTCCAAGTAGGGTGGAAACAGGATGTGATATAGAGATGGTGGAGAGAAAAGTGACTGGTGAAAATCAGAGTGTGACAAGGAGGGGGCAGAACAAGCGAGAATCCTATCACTGAACCACCAATGCCTTGGAGGGAGAGCTTTATGTAAATGTAAAAGTGATTTATGTAAATAAACCAAAGCTTTGAATGGGATCAGTAAATCCCTGTATAGGCATATGGTTAAGCAGAAGCCAGGGGGAGGTGGCATACTACCCAACATCTCCCCCTTTCTTTTTAACTATTTGCCATAGTATCAGGAATGCGGGGCACTTTGTGAGGCAGGGAGACTGATAAGAGGCACACCTTTTTTGGGGTTCTACTGTCCCTCCTTGCTCAACCTCTCCGTGGAGAGAGAGACTAACAGGATTGACACACCCCTCAGGCTCAAGCCCTTCCAAGCTCAACCATATCCTCACAATTCCCCAACATCTTCCTCTTACTTAATGGCCATATATAACTGGGTCAATGTCTGTAAAAGGCTTCATCTCTGTCAAGGGAATAGCAGTGTAGGGGTGAACAGAAACCTGTTGGGAAGAAAGCAGAATGATAGTGTGTGTCTTCAAAAAGAACTAGCACAAGACAGGGAGGGATAAGTAAGAGTAGCAAGAGACAGAGTGAGCCTGATGGGTGGAGGAGTGGTGGCCTGATAAGCCGAGGGGCTAGAGGGGTGATCTGGCATTGCAAAATCCCGAGTCAGCTGGCAGAAAGTTCTATGAACTGCTACAGTCATTCTTCAAGAAGTCCAGCAGTATAAGAGGAGTGTCCAGCAAGCTCTATAGAAGCATCAGTCCAATGTCAACGGCCAGGAAATAAATGCCACACGTCTATCTTGATGGAGGAGGACGGCCACTGGAACTTTTCTTCTCTGTAGAGAGTGACCTGGAACTGCCAAAACATGGTGGGCGAAACAGAAGCAGGAAGAGCAGACACTGATGGTTGAGAGAAAGGCAGTAGGAAAGTCTTGTCCTTTGGAGTCTGTGAATCAGGTTCTCCAGATCGTGTCAGGTCACATCATGGGTTTCGGGGGATGGCTGTAATTGTGGGTGATGTCAGAGGTCAGGGGTCCAAGATGGATTTCTGGGGA
This sequence comes from Erinaceus europaeus, assembly GCF_950295315.1. Classification (NCBI taxonomy): domain Eukaryota; kingdom Metazoa; phylum Chordata; class Mammalia; order Eulipotyphla; family Erinaceidae; genus Erinaceus; species Erinaceus europaeus. The sequence goes on from NC_080185.1 coordinate 32,476,720, forward strand.
TTCTATATGAGCAGATGCTTCTTTATGCGAAGGCTTGTCATGGCTGTAGTCAATTACTTATGAAAGAACTTTGTAACAAATTAGAAGTTTACTACAATTGATAACTCAATGATTATAATTGGTTTAGGTATCTTTATAATTTCGTGTAAAGGTCATCTTATGTGACCTCATGTAGCAGTCTTTATATAGCAAATTTTTCATACTGAATTTAAGTCACATATATATTGATTCTTAACTATTTTTACATTGGGTTTTTAAGCAAACTCAGGTTACTAGAGTTAACACATTTTAGTGACAATTTTTTTTGGTACATTTACAATATCGGATTGATGCCAAATTTGTTGTGGATTAATTTCCACAAGATAGCTTACAGGACATTTTTGGGGGCCCTCCAAAAATGTCCTGTATAGAGGATTTGTATTTTAACTTAGGAGATGATGAATTGTCACATTGAATATTTAGAGTTTTACCTTAAACACTCAGTTACTTAAATGAATTGATTTTACCTCTTCTCGTAAAAATGTAGCTTCGAAGTTACAATTTAACTGTTAAGTTAATGTTTACCAAACTTGAAACACGCATATTAAACATATAGTTTATAACACACAGGAGAAGAAAGACTTGTAAATAAGACATATCATTTCAAATGTGAATTTAGATCTACTGTCATAGTTGAACCATCTTTACTCACACAGTCTAAGACTAAACATTTCATATCGATATCAAGACTTAAAAAAGAAATCAAAAGGGGGAATGAACAATTTTTGGACTGTTTCTGGACGTCTCCAGAAACCATGGCTGCGTCCAGCCGTTTTATATAAAGTCAGTTAACTTTCAGAGTGCTCTGAGCACAATGGGTCATACAAAAATTTTGGTCACTCAACTCACTCAATTTTTTTTTCACTCACTCCCAAAACACAACTGGCCAGTCATAGCATAAGACATTCATTCGGGGGGATGGGGAAGAGTTCTGTGAATCAGATTTTTTTTTTGATTCTGCCATACTGTATTATGGATTCTGGGGTGCATCCTGTAGCCAGTACTCTTGCAACCAGTCTTCTTGCAGTGTTTCTTGTTCTTCAGGGATATCAGCGCCATCATGTGGGTATTGCCGGACATGACGGGCAGGAACCCAAACAGGCTTGGAGTAATTTTGTGGAAAAATACATGCGAAACCCCTCCCCATAGTCAACAGGGGATCAGGTCCTTTCCAGATTTTATCAAGTGGGTCTTTCCATTTGACTTTAATAGCTGGGAGGGTGTGTGGTGTTTGCCAATGAAGAATTATAGGAGGTTGGTCTGAGTTTTTGTAAATATTAAAGAGATTTAATGTAGTTAAGGCTTTTGCCAGCTGGATATTAGGGGGTACATTTCCACTTTTTCTTTATTTTATTGAGCCTTAAGAGTTTGATGGGCCCTCTCAACAATGCCTTGTCCCTGTGGATTATACGCAATGCCTGTAGTATGAGTAATGTTCCAGAGGGAACAAAAATCTTTAAATTGTTTGCTGGTAAAAGCAGGTCTATTATCCGTTTTAAGTTGAGGGGTAAGCCCATTACAACAAAACAGGAGAGCATATGGCTTATAAGCTTTTTTGAGTTTTCTCCAGTCTGAGCTGTAGCCCACATTAACTTAGAGAAGGTATCAATTGAGACGAACACATATTTTTGTTTGCCAACGTTAGGTATGTGGGTAACATCAATTTGCCAAAGAGCGTTGGCTTTTAAACCTCGAGGATTAACCCCCAGAGTCTGAATAGCAGGTGTTTTGATTAGACCTGCACAGGAGGAACATGTAGCAAGAATACGTTTTAACTGTGGCAGAGGAATATCAGGAAATCAAGCTCGAAGACCTTTAAGATTAACATAGGTTAGGGAATGAAAGTCAGCAGGATTAGAGACAGAGGCTAGGAGAATTCCTGTGGAGGCAAGGTGGTCAGCTGCAGCATTCCCTTCGGACAGGGGACCAGGAAGAGGGCTGTGGGAATGTAGGTGCTGAACATACAGTGGATGGGTTCGAGAACAGAGCATAGAGGCAATTTGAATTAAAAGAGGAGAAAGTGGGTTGTCATCAATTCTTACATAAGATCGAGCAAGCCATGGAAGTAAGTTAACAGTATACACACTGTAAGAAAAAAGGTTGAAGGATTCTGGTACAGCTTTTAATGCAAGGAAAACAGCATAAAGTTCTTTGTACTGAGGGGAATTATCAGGAAGTTCAGTAAAGAGAGGTTTGGGGTATTTCTGGTCTGGATAATATATAAGGGCAGCAGCTCCCTTTTTTCCACCATCAGTGAACAATGTAGGAGCAGAGGGGATGGGATCTCGAGAGAAAAGTTTAGGTACTAGTAGAGGCAACAGAGGTAAAGAAGCTATCAAATTATTAGAGGGAAAATGATTATCTAATTGTCCTGGAAAACCCATTAAACTTATGGCAAAATGAGAATGGTGGCGTATGAGCCATTCTGTATCTGTGAGAGAAAAGGGAAGAATGATTTAATCTGGTTCCCTTCCTAAGACCTGAACCGATCTGTTTCTTCCTTGGCAAACCATAAATGCTAAGGCATCAATCTCGGTAAGGAGTCTTGGAGCTCCGCCTACTGGCGTATGAAGCCATTCGAGAACGCCATGTTTCTGCCACAATGCCCCCACTACCGTGGGGGTGGAGTTAAAGATTAGAAGATTTACTGGAGAGGAGGGGGAGAACCGAACGAGGTGCATGTCCTGGAGAGCCTGGTTAACTTTTTCCAGAGCCAAGGAGGCTTCGGGGTTTAACATACGCTTTGAGGAGGGCTGTTTGTTTCCTTTTAACAGATCGAACAGTGGTTGCAGGCAGCTCATAGGAAGATAAAGATACTGCCTAAGCCAATTCAAATTTCCAAGAAAACTTTGTAAAGAAGCAAGAGTGAGATTAGAAGGAAAAGTGACACAAGGTTTTAAAGGACGAATCTGCGTTAGGGAAATCTCTGAGCCTAAGAAAGATATTGGAGGGATTAGCTGTATCTTCTCAGGAGCTACATTAAGTCCACTTCTCTTTAAGGCAGGGATTAGAAAATCACGTAGGGCGGAGAGATCTGTATCTAAATCTCCCCATATTAACACGTCATCCATATAATGAAAAACCTTAAGGCCCTTATGAATATATGGAAAAAGGGCAGATTTAACAGCCTCTTGACAAATAGTAGGACTATTAGCCATGCCCTGGGGCAGTACCACCCATTCAAATCTATCGGCAGGGCTGGCATTATTAATAGAAAGAACAGAGAAAGCAAAACGTTTACAATCTTGTGGGTGTAAGGGAATAGAGAAAAAACAATCCTGTATATCAATATCTATGATTGGAATTCCTGTGGGAATTGCGAAAGCAAGAGGCAAACCCCTTTGGGGGGAGCCCCAAACCTGCATGGTTTTATTAACTGCACGAAGATCTTGGAGGAGGCGCCATTTTCCTGAGCGCTTTTTAATCACAAAGACTGGAGTATTCCATGGGCTCCAAGAATGACGAATGTGTCCCAAAGATAACTGCTCTTGGACGAGTTCTTTTAAAATTTCTAGCTTCTCCCTAGGCAATGGCCACTGTTCCACCCAGACAGGCTCATTAGAAAACCAATCTAAGCGGGGAGTTCTGTTACGAACAGTGGCAGTTAGTATTGGGGGTGCTGGTTGGGTCTAGCACTCTCACAGGAGTGAGTGTGGTGTCCTGCAGAGGTGTCTGAGGATATCACTACATCTAAAGATTCCAGCAAGTCTCTTCCCAATAAATTGGTGCTTATATCAGCTATTAAAGGCTGAAAGCGTCCGGTAGTCCCTTCTGGATCTTCCCACACAAGGGAATCTCATGTGCAGAATGTCTGAGTCAATCCTCCAACACCATGTAAGCGTGGTCCTGGGAGGAGTTCCCAACTCTGGGGAACTTCTGCTTGTCTTAATATTGTCTTATCTGCTCCCGTGTCAATCAAACACTTAAAAGGAATATTACCAATCTTTACTGTCATAGTTGGGTGACCCCTTTCTTAAACATGGGTGGTCCATAAAATCTCAGGCTCCGAATTTGAGCTGTTCTCTTGCTCCAGCCGGTTATTTCTATGCTGGAACTTCCCACATACCGCGGGTTCCTCCTTCTGCTCACCCTCTGTTATTGTTACTTGGCGTGGTGGGTGTAGTGATGGATTGGGTCCCAAGCTGGGCTTCTGTTTGTGGAGGAAGAGCACAGCACCAAGCGGGCGACTTGCTTCATTCCCTCTTGGGGGCGGGGCTAAGGGAAGCCCCACACCTAGTTTAAATCCCTGTTTACATTTGGCAGAGGCGTGCCGTTCCTATGGAACCTTGACCAACAATCTCTCCTCCAGTGAAATTCTTTCTGGCATCTGGGACAAGGCATTCGTGGTCTCTGGTTCCCTGTCTGGAGGTGGGGTTGCCCTGACTGGTGGTGGGGTCGCCCTGACTGGAGGCGGGGTCGTGGTCTATTTTCTGGACATTGGTTACGCCAATGCCCTTGGCGACCGCACTGAAAGCAAGCCCCTTTTTGCTTATGTAAGGTAGCTGCATAGGCCTGTAACATAGGTCCTTGAAAATAGCTTGATCTGAGATCCTGTGTAGCTAGAATCCAAGTATCTGGGTGTTTGTTTTTAAGAGTGATACAGGCCTGTCGAAAATGTGGAAGCATTCCATCCCAGACTATGGATTGCAGGAGGAGAAAACGAGCGTCAGGATTATAAATCTTCCTTTCCAAACTCGACTGGACCCTGGCAATGAATTTAGCGAGGGATTCATCAGGTTCTTGTTGAAGGGAGAGAATGGGGGCTGAGGCCGCTCCCATGGGTGGTGTTAATCGCTCCCATGCTTTTAATGCACACAGGCGTACCTGATCAAAATACCCCGGTGGAAACTTGGCTTCCGCCTGTTGAATCCGTGTTTCTAATTGGCCTGTTCCAAACAATGCATCAAAATTCCCCTCTGGCTGATTTTGAATATTTTTCCGCGATTGTTGTAAACATTCATCGCAAAAGAATGCCTCCCATTGCAGGAAGAGGGGGCCTGGGAGCGTAGCACGAGTTACATCCCTCCAATCTTGGGGGGTATTAAGTTTCTGAAGCAGGCCTTGTAAAATAGACCTGGTCCATGGGGTATGAATACCGTCATCCTTGATCGCCTGGCATAGTTCCTTCAGGTCTGTGGCGGAATATGGATACCAGGCCTGAGGTTTTTGTCTATTGGGGGCAACATTGACCGGAAATGTGTGGACTTGCTCTGATAAGTGTGTAGCTATAGGAGGAGTCACCGAAGTGGAAGCTTCTGCACAAGTGGCCAAAGAAGTGGTTTTGGAGGCTACAGGAGAATTCGGACATGTGTCTGTCAAAACAGGGGTGGGCGAAGAAGCAGCCGTGGAGGCAGCAAGAGGTTCCGGACACGTGTATGCCAAAATGGGGGTGGCCGAAGAAGTGGCTGTGGAGTCCAAAGGAGAATTCGGACACGTGTCTGCCAAAATAGGGGCCTCAGGGCAAGATGCCAAAATAGGGGCCTCAGAGGAAGATGCAGAGGAATTAGGGTGGGTCAATATCACGACAGGCCTTTGCTTCTTCTTGTTTTTAAGGTGCTGGTTAAGTTCTATGATCACTTCCTTTATCTCTTGGACCTCAGCCTCTAGGTCCTTAAGCCTTTTGAGAGGTTGCCTTATATATCCCTTAAAAGCTGTTATGATGATCAACAGGATATAAGGTGAAGCCCTGAGAAAAATGTCCCAGATATATAAAAATTGTATACTGGAGAAAGAATGCAGAATTTGGAAAAGATTTTCCATGGTGGAGATATCTCAGGAAAACAATAAGAAAGAAAAAAATCACAGTGCCTTAACACAATATTGCAGATACCCAAAAGGTGTGTACTTATCTAAGATGTCTTCTTGTAAATCTGCTGCTTATGTGTCCCTGTTCCAGGTGCCAGATGCTGGGACAGCCTGAGGGTACTTCTTCCCGAGCTAGTGCTCTCTGGCTTGGAGAGAACTCAACTGGAGCCGATCTAGGCTGCTGCATGGGAGAGGAATCAGGAACTCGTGCCGCACTAACTTCCGCAGGAGATACACTCTGGAACTCTCAGAGCCGGAAAGCAATTTCCAAGTGTCTTTAATCAGAAGAGCAGCTGTTTTTATACTCTCCAAGTAGGGTGGAAACAGGATGTGATATAGAGAGGGTGGAGAGAAAAGTGACTGGTGAAAATCAGAGTGTGACAAGGAGGGGGCAGAACAGGGGAGAATCCTATCATTGAACCACCAATGCCCTGGAGGGAGTGCTTTATGTAAATGTAAAAGTGATTTATGTAAATTGACCAAAGCTTTGAATGGGATCAGTAAATCCCTGTATAGGCATATGGTTAAGCAGAAGCCAGGGAGAGGTGGCATACTACCCAACACACAGTAGTAGGGGCACTGTGGCAAGACCATGGGGTTCTCGAATGGCTTCACACACCAGTAGGAGGAGCTCCAAGACTCCTCACTGAGATAGACGTTTTAGCATTCATGGTTCACCAAGGGAGAAATAGGTCTGTGCAGGTCTTAGGGAAAGAACCGGATTTAATCATTCTGCCCTTTTCTCTCACAGATACAGAGTGGCTTATACGCCATCATTCCCACTTTGCCATAAGCTTCGTGGGGTTTCCAGGACAAATAGATAACCATTTTCCTTCTAATAAATTGATAGCTTCTTTACCTCTTCTGCCTCTACTAGCACCTAAACTTTTCTCTCGGGATCCCATTCCCTCTGCTCCTACAATCTTTACTGATGGCGGAAAAAGGGGAGCTGCTGCCCTTATATATTACCCAGACAAACAATCTCCTAAACCTCTCTTTACTGAGCTTCCTGATAATTCCCCTCAGTACAAAGAACTTTATGCTGTTTTCCTTGCACTAAAAGCTGTACCAGAATCCTTCAACCTTTCTTCTGACAGCGTGTATACTGTTAGCTTACTTCCATGGCTTGCTCGTTCTTATGTGAAAATTGATGACAACCCACTTTCCCCTCTCTTGATTCAAATCGCCTCTATGCTCTGTTCTCGAACCCAACCACTGTATATTCAACACCTTCGTTCCCACAGCCCTCTTCCTGGTTCCGAAGGGAATGCCGCAGTTGACCGTCTTGCCTCCACAGGAACTTTCCCAGTCTCTGTCTCTGATACTGCTAATTTTCATTCTCTAACTCATGTTAATCTTAAACGCCTTCGAGCTCGATTCCCTGATGTTCCTGTACCACAGTTAAAACATATCCTCGCTACATGCTCTTCTTGTGCAAGTCTCATAAAGACACCTGCTATCCAGACCCTTGGGGTTAACCCCTGAGGTTTAAAAGCTAATGCTATTTGGCAAATTGATGTCACCCACATACCAAACTTTGGCAAACAAAAGTTTGGTATGTTTTGTCTCAATTGATACCTTTTCTAAATTTATGTGGACTACAGCTCAGACAGGAGAAAGTGCTAAAAAGCTTGTAAGCCATATGCTCTCTTGTTTTGCCATTATGGGGGTCCCATTATTTTTGAAAACAGACAATGCACCTATGTTTACAAGCAAACAATTTAAAGATTTTTGTTCCCTCTGGAATATTACTCATACCATGGGCATTCCCTACAATCCACAGGGACAAGGCATTGTCGAGAGGGCCCATCAAACTCTGAAGGCTCAACTAAATAAAGATAAAGGAGGAACATATCCCCCCGATATCCAGCTAGCAAAAGCCTTAACTACGTTAAATCTCTTTAATATTTACAATAACTCGGCCTTACCCCCTATTATTCTTCACTGGCAAACACCATCTACCCTCCCATCTATTAAGGTCAAATGGAGAGACCCACTCGATAAAATTTGGAAAGGGCCTGACCCATTATTGACCATGGGAAGGGGTTTCACATGCATTTTCCCTCAAAATTTCTCTAAACCTGTCTGGGTTCCTGCCTGCAATGTCCGACAATACCCGCAGGATGGCGCTGTTATTCCTGAAGAACAAGAAATACTACAAGAAGACCAGATACAGGATACATCCCAGGACCCATAATACAACACGGCAGAACCTACAAAATCTGGCTCACAGAGACCTCTCTCCTACCCTTTCCCTGTATGTCTTATGTTATAACTGGCCAGTTGTTTTTGTGAATGAGTGTGTTGAATGACAAAAAAAACCTTTTTTTTTTGCATGATCCATCTGCTTGGAGTACTCTAAAAGGTAATTGGCTTTATATAAAAATGCTGGACGCAGCCAAAGTTTCTGGAGACATCCAGAAACATTTCAAAATTTTTTTCTTTCTCCCTCTTTTGAATTTTATATATAGTTTTGGTATATATGTAAGTGTTTAGTCTTAAACTGTGTGACTAATGACAGATTTAAATTTGTTTTTAAATAATGTGTTTTTATAACAAAAGTTCTTTTTCCTCCAGTTTGTTATAACTAAATGTTTATGGGTATGTCTCAAGTTTGGTAACACTAACTTAACGGTCAAAAGTGTAACCCTGCAGCTACACTTTTACCAGACAAGGTAAAAATTAATTTGTTAAGGTAACTTACTATTTAGGTAAAAGTCTAAATGTTCAACGTGACTATTCATTCCCAAAACTAAACTATATAAATTTTATATACAGGACACCTTTGAAGGGCCCCCAAAGGTGCCCTGTAAACTATCTTGTGGAAATTAATCCACAACAGATCTGGCATCAATCTGGCACTGTAAACGTTAAAATCATTGTCACGAATATGTGTTAACTCTCTAAGCAATTTTAGTCTGTTCAAAATACATATTTTAGCTATAATTGGTCTCAAGGTCCTGCAGTAGAGGCTGCTACAGGAGGTCACATTAGATGACCTTTAAATAAAATCATAAAGAGATTCTAAACGAATTATAATCATCGAGGTATCAACTATAACAAACCTATAACTTGTTACAAGTTCAAATTAATCACGAGAAGCAGATTGTGTTTCTTTCACAGGAATCCCGGAAAAACCATCTGAACCCCTGCACACCCTGACGTCACCCACTAGATGGCATGACTACCGTGGCACACCCCCCGAAACCCTAGATGTCACTCAACACGATCTGAAGAACCCGATACACAGACTCCAAGGACAGAACTTTCTTCATGCCTGGTTACCGTTCCTCCTTCTGACCTGCTTGTCACGTGTTAGCAGTTCCAGCTGGCTATCTACAGAAAAGCAACATTCCAGTGGCTGACCTCCCTCATGCAGCGTTGCATCCCCTGCCAATTCTTCCCCTAGTGATCTACTTCGGACTGAGACTTGTATTGGACTTTCTGACATACTCTATATACATTTTACACAATTTTGAAGCAGCTTATTTCCCTTCACGCTGCTGGTTTTTCATAGACTGATCCTGAGTAATTCATAGACTTTACAGACTGTTGCCTTGAGGACTATACAATGCCAAATAGCCCCTCTGTTTGGTGGGTCATGCCTCCCGCCTCCCCCTCATTATGTACCCTTGCCCCTTTCCCCACCCAAGCAGGGAATGTTCCTTTACACACCAATCCTTCCCTTCACACCACACTGGCTTTTATTACTCCCCTACTTGTCCCTTCCTATTTTGTTATATCATTTAGGCTTATGCCCAAAAGGTTTCTGCCCCATGATAGTCTTTTACAGACTTTGTACATCTTATGCAATTACTAGATAGAAAGATAGAAAAGATGTAGAGATATTGTGAAGAGATGGTTGAGCAGGCTGCGCTTAAACCTATGAGATGAGTCTCTCCAGGTAAGTCTCTCTCTCTAAATAGGGGTTGAGCACAGGAGGACGCATAAATCTCACAAGGTTCACAGCCATTTAAGCCTTCCCTCCTCCACAGAAAGTCCTACATCTTCCCACCTGAGCACGGCATTCCTCTAAAACATTTAAGCCTGCTCCATTCCATTTTTCTTTACTGTGTCCATTTAGATATAAAGGGATAGGAGGAGATGTTGCTGAGGAGTTATTCTGATGCAGTCTCCGCCCCCAGGTTTTACTACGCCCCACGAAATCCTAGCAGTGCCCCCTTCAACCAATCCTGGCCCTACACGTCACCCCTGGCTGTCGCCCTATAAAAAGCCCCCTCACCCCCCCTCTCTCTCTGGGCTCTCAGCTCTCCCTCTCTGAGGTCTCGCTCCCTGCTCTCCCCCCATGGTCAGGTAGTGGGTACGGCCATTGCCGGCTGGCTCCACGTGGTCTGAACCAAACCCCCCCATCCTATAATAAAGATTTGTGTACCCCTTTGCTCTGGACATCTGCTCTCTTCTCCGCGGTGCAGCCCGACACCAGACCGCCACAACAACACTGCAACCGGCGGAGGAGCCGCCTTCCCAGGCGGAGGACAATGCCTGGCGCACCTGCCTTGCCCGCCGCCGCCTGGGAAGTCTGGAGCAGCCCACCTGCTAGTCCATGCCACCTTTACTCTAATTCTTAACCCAAATTAAATTATAGTCACCTCTTTGGTGTCACCACTAGGACCCCTTATTGACTGGCCTGCTAAAGGCAGAAAATCCTACCGTTTCCAGAAGATGTGATCAGAGCACACACTGCTAGCATCTTCTCAGTCCGCCATCTTCCTGGAACCGCTAATAGAATATTTGCTGTAGCCTATCCAATTAATATATTAGATCTACAACATGATCAAACACTGGTACATCTTTAGGCCAGACAGATCAAGACCATTTGGCCCTGTAAGTATCTAAAATACAAAGAGGTTCAGATAACACTAGAAGGGTTCAAAGCATAGTAACATAAAGTTTATATATATACTAACCATTGGATTTTTATAGAAAAAAACCTGCCATCTAGCCTTTTTTTAAATTAATTTATTTATTTAAGAAAGGAGACATTAACAGAAACATAGGATGGGGAGTGGGTGCAACTCCACACAATTCCCACCACCCAATCTCCATATCCCATCCCCTCCCCATTCTCTATCCCTCTGGGAGCATGGACCCAGGGTCTTTGTGGGTTGCAGAAGGTGGGTGGTCTGGCTTCTGTAACTGCTTCCCTGCTGAACATGGACGTTGACTGGTCGATCCATACTCCCAGTCTGCCTCTCTCTTTCCCTAGTAGGGCCATCTAACCTTTTTATAATAATAATGAATTATTGATATTCTAAACTTCTTTTGAAAAATGTACTGCCAGGGATTGAACTTAGGACCTCATGCTTGAGAGTCCAATGCTTTATCCACTGAGCCACCAGCAGGACCACTCTAAACTCCTTCTAAGGCTACAAGAAACTTCTTGCATTCTCTTTAAGATCCTTATCTCTCCTAGTCCTGATAATTCTAGGATTATGCCCAATTACTTATTGATATTTCTTCTCTATGATTCCTTACTGGCATACTGCCTCTGTGGACTTTGTGTCACATGCGCTTAACCTGCTGTGCTACCACCTGACTCCTATTTGTGGACTTTAATCAAATTGATACTGGTGCTGACACCCTGCATCGTGCTGCTACTGAATTCTTACTGTGGACTGTAACCAGAGATACCAAGCCTGAGAAGTCAACCTTGCAACTCTTCAAATCTGATGAGATCTTTCCTAACACATGGGACGACCTACATCCACATCATTTAACTAAGTAACAGATACCAAATATAGGCTAGGGTTTAGGGTACTGGGTACAGGTATACATGTGCCAATAAGAAAGGGACAATTATATAACTCAAAATTAAAGTGCTCAGCAAGAGTTGAAATGCCTAAAGAATACATCATAAATTATCTAATCAATTGGACTTAGATCAAATTGCCTGGACAGCGTAGCAGAAAGGCCCAAAGAAGACATGTCCAAAAAACCTAATTCTGGTTGGGTTCAACAAAATGATATTCAATGCTTAAACAAATTGAAGAAGGTCTAAGGTCATCATATAAAGAAAGGACTACAAAAGTTGTATAAGGGCAAGAGACTGGCCCACTTAATAATGGCCCTTTTGGTCAATAGCATACCCCCTCATTATCTGAGGTCCTAGTTAGGAAACCCTTATACTCCAACACAAATATATTGGTCAACAGCACACCATCTCATTATCTGGGGCCCTAATTAGGGTATCCTTATACTCCCACATAAATATAATGGGCCTAGACCTCTAACGGATCCCTCTCTCCACCACCACTGGTCACTTAAATCAGGAACATCATCATAAGCCCTCTTGTGATCCCTCCTAGGACTTTGCCCTCACCATAAAGCAGTGACGATAGGGGTAGCCCCATTTTTCGAAAGGAGATTGGGGTATCCTGCCCTGCCACTCAGAGAAGACTGGTCCTGAAATGACTGCAGACTGCAATGTTCTCTGATGTGACTATGAGCTGTGAGCTCAGACCAACAGGGACTCAGAGGTTATATAGGCTCTGGTGCTAAATATAAATGTATATATAGGTCCTGGATCAGGTGGATGGTGGTAAACAGTTCAGTGTATTCTCAGAATTTTTTTAGAGAATGGGAGCTACTCACAGCCCTGATGCAATTTTGTTGCCCTTCTCTCTACTCCGACATCATTTTCTAAGACAATATTTTTACCCAACTCAAGCTAGCTATCAAACTTAAGGAATATGATCATAATTGTGTGTCCCCAGGAACATGCCTAAGATGGATTTTCAAGCTTTTGTCTATCCTAAGATTTCTAATCTCTTCTGATCTATTCTTACTTTTTGGTTCCTATTCATTAACCATTTTATCTCAATTTATTCCCTGCCACATTGCAGAGACCAAGTTGTAGATGCTACCATGATTCCCTGTTGACTTCTCTGGGCAGATGATCTCACCAGTGTGTCCTGGAACCTTGCCTCTCCAAAGCTCTGGCCACTGGGGAAATTATAGAAACTGGCTGAGGTTTTGATTGACCTGGCAATTCCCACATCTAGTGGAGAAGCAATTATAGAAGCCAGAACTCCTTCCTTCTGCACCCTAAAAACAACCCTGATCCATACTCTCAGTGGGGGAAAAGTGATAGGAGGAAGCAAATAAGAGGGGTTTGAACTCCAGCTTTACCAACACCCAGAGAGAGAGAGAGGAAGAAAAGGAGAGGGACATTCGGAGGTAGTAATTTGTCATGAGTGGCTTGGAGGGGAAGAGAGGATTGGATCAGGGAAAAAAATGGGGCAGTGAAGTATAAATGTAGACGGATAGTTGTAGAGATGATGGCTGGGTCATGTGGTAGTTTGCAGTGAGGTGACTGAAGATTCAGAACACTGGTCATGGGAATGGAGTGGATTTATACCCCTGTTGGCATGTAATTTTGTAAACCAATATTAAATCACCAATAATTTTTTAAAAAGAAAGTTGTACTATATATCCAAAGAGAAATACTACACAACTGTAAGAAACAATGAAATTTCTCTTTTTCTTTCTTTTTTAAAAAATATTTATTTTATTTATTTATTCCCTTTTGTTGTCCTTGTTGTTTTATTGTTGTAGTTATTATTGTTGTTGGATAGGACAGAGAGAAATGGAGAGAGGAGGGGAAGACAGAGAGGAGGAGAGAAAGATAGACACCTGCAGACCTGCTTCACAGCCTGTGAAGCGACTCCCCTGCAGGTGGGGAGCCGGGGTTCGAACAGGGATCCTTATGCCAGTCCTTGTGCTTTGCGCCACCTGCATTTAACCCGCTGCGCTACAGCCCGACTCCCAAAATTTCTCTTTTTCTACGCTTATGGAATTGTAGGGGATGACATTGCGAGAAATAAGCTAGAGGAAGGATGATCTCACTCAGTGTTGGAATCTAAGAAATAAAGCAACTGACAATGCAGAGTTATACTTCAGTGAACTATGGTCTACTGCAAGAGATTCAAGGACTGAGAGGGAGGAAGAAGGGATCACTAAAGGAAGGCTGGGGATTTAAGTTCCTAAGGTGAAGGGGCTGGGAAGTGGTGCACCCAGTAAAGTATACACACTACCATAAGTAAAGACTCAGTTTCAAGCCCCTGTCCCTACCTGCATAGAGGAAACTTTAGATCAGTGTAGGAGTGCTGCAGGTGTCTCTCTTCCTTCCTATGTACCCTTTCCCTCTCAATTTCTCTCTATTTCAGTCAAAATAATTGTAAAAGGAAAAAAGAAAAAGGCCAATAGAAACAGTGGATTTGTTGTGCATGTACTGAGTCCCAGCAATAAACTTCAGGGATAAAAAAAAAAGAACAGAAAAAATTGTTAAACAAAAATAAATGTTCCTGTAGTGGAGGAGGATGATGGTCTGGCAGAAAGTAGAATATACTGACACCTATATCAGGAAAAGGTGAAAATGTACCCTTGTGAGAACAATAATCCTGTCAATCCATATTCCCAGGAAAGTTTCTTAGTTTTAGTATATCTGGCTTTAACTGAAATTTTAAGAGAATTGTTGATAAATTTAAATTTAACTATTGGCAAATGATTCCCTTTTATATAAGTTAAAATAGTAAATTTATGATGTTAAAATAGATCTGCTTGAAGAAGTAAGAATAATATCAAATTCTGGATACACTTTAGAAGTAGTAGTTCAAAAATAATGCTTATTAGTAAGTAACAAGGGGGAAAGAATAGTTCGGGATTTTGGTATGTTACCCATTTACATACATAAAATATTTTGAACCATTTCCATGCCACTCTACTTTTGATAGTATACAGAACAGTTGTTTGAATAAAATAATGCTATAATTACTTGATATTGAAAAGAAACCTATATAAGCAATGGGCCTCTGTTTACATAAAGTACCTGTAATATTTAAGCTCTGAGTGGGAAGTAGTAAAAGGTAAAGGAGACATTTTAGCAGATAAATAATAATTATAAAAGTTAAACTGGTTGAAAATATGAGAGAAACAACAAATTTACTTGCCACAGGAAATTCTGAATCATCATCATCAAGTATTTTAGGGTATTCATTTTAGCCAACTTTCAAAAATTCAGACAAAGCTGTGTAACTTAAAGTTGCTTGTGGGGCCTGTTTTGTGTATACCTAGCAATTTTTATCAGAGTATTCTTTCTGCTGTGTTTACAAGCTAAACTAGCTGTGAAAGATTCAAACGTTATAGCTTGCATTCAGTGGACATCTATTATTTTGTGCTTATTGCAAGGCAAATGGCTCTGCCAGTTGGAGCTACAATTCATCAAGCAAGCAGAGTGACACATTTCATTGTTAGAGAATCTTTTCTCATGGATATTCAGTTTTGAGAAGTTAATAAAGAAGAGGGATCTGAACAGAGGCTTCAGCTTGGATTTTGTCGATTGCGATCATTAATGATATTGATTCAGGAGACAGATAATTTGGGTGCCTTGAACCTGGAGCATATCTCTTTGACGGATTTATCTGCCTTAACATACACCAAGGATCTCTTAGTTTCAGGAACAGATGTAATATAGTAAAACAGGATCTCCCTTTACAATAATGATTTTTTTCATAGTTACTTCAGAATAAGTACTGGGAAAAGAAAATAGAGTGCTAGAATGTATGTTATTTTAAAAAAATTATTGTATGTGCTTTTATTCATGTGATTTTTTTGGGGGGTTAACAGGTTTATTACAAAGTAGGTGTAAATCTCTCTCCAGTGTCAAAACCCCATATATAAGTTACTCTCAATAAATGTCTACTTAAATCTCATAGATACATATATATATATATATATTATTTAATAATGTTTAACAAGATTATGATATAAGAGGGGTACAATTCCCTCTACTAGAGTTCCATACCCCCTCACCTCCATTAAAAGTTTCTCTGTTCTTTATTCCTCTGGAAGTATGGACCAAAGATCTTTATGGGGAGCAGAAGGTGGAAGGTCTAACTACTATAGTTGCTTTTCTGCTGGGCATGAACAGCCTTTTTCTATCTTTCCCTAGTGGGGTAGGGATCTGTGGAGGTGGGGTTTCAGGAACCATCAGGAAGTTAAGTTGGCATGTCCTTGCCAAAATAAAGTACTAAGATCCCTCTACCAAAGTTCATTGTACTACCTTTCACTGAGAGCTACCCCCACCACAACCCTTCATTAACCTTACTAGCATCCTTCACAATGTGTCTGCATTTGAAGTAACCTTCACTTACAAAACTACAAACAGAAACTATTACCTTGTGTTTTCCCTTTCTGTCTGTTTCTTAAATTCTACCTATAAGCAAGATCATTCATTATTTGTTCTTTTCCTTTAGACACACCTCACTTTACATGATTCCTTTAAAACCAAAACTACAAAATTTTACCTGGAACTAGATACCAAAGTAATCTTGATTGAAAAAGAGCAAAAATGAGGGCAGCATACTTTCTTATTTCAGATTATACTACTGGGCTGTTGATATGAAAGTTTACTGGTACTAGAACAAAGACAGTCACAGAGATCAGTAGAATTGACAGCCTAGAAATAAGCCCCCACACCTATGGAAAGGACATTTTTGACAAGAAAGCCTTAAACATTAAATGAGAAAATGATATTTTTTCTCTTCCTCTCCTTCTCCCAGCCCCCTTTCTCCAGAGTTATCCCTGGGGTTTAGTGCCTGCACTAGGAATCCTTTGCTCCAGGAAGTCAGTATTTCCCTTGGATAAGACAGAGATAAATTGAGAGGGGAAGGTAAGATAAAGAGGGAAAGAAAGACACCTGCAGACCTGCTTCACCACTTCTAAAGCAATGCCCCCCACCCACAGGTGGGAAACTGGGGGCCGGAATGGGGATCCTTGCACAGGTCCTAGTGCTTTGTACTATATGTGCTTAACTCAGTGTGCCATCACCCAGCCCCCAAGATATTCTCTTCAACAAATGATGTTGGGATAATTGAGTAAAAGATGGAGAAGAATAAGACTGGATCACTACATAACACCATGCCTTCAAGTTAACTTCAAATGAATCAAAGACATGGATGCAGTACCAGAAACTATCAAATGCATAGAAGAAAACACTCGCCCAACACTTAATAATGTCTGCTTGGGAAATGACTTCAAAGACAGCTCAACATCAAGGAAAATCAATCAAACAAACAAACCAATGGGACTACATCAAACTGATACATTTGTTTTTATACTAAAGCTTCCTAAGGAAGTGGATGTCTTGGTGGAGGGCAGTAGCACAGCGGGTTAAGCTGTACATGGTGCAAAGTATAAGGATTGGTTTAAGAATCTGGGTTCAAAACTCTGGTTCCCCATCTGCAGGGGGGTAGCTTCGCAAGCGGTGAAGCAAGTCTGCAGGTTTCTTTTTCTTTTTCTTTTTTTTTTCCTCCAGGGTTATTGCTGGGCTTGGTGTATGCACCATGAATCCACTGCTCCTGGAGGTCATTTTTCCCCCTTTTTGTTGCCCTTGTTGTTGTAGCCTCGTTGTGGTTATTATTATTGCCATTATTAATGTTGTTCGTTGTTGGATAGGACAGAGAGAAATGGAGAGAGGAGGGGAAGACAGAGAGGGGGAGAGAAAAATAGACACCTGCAGACCTGCTTCACTGCCTGTGAAGCGACTCCCCTGCAGGTGGAGAGCCTGGGCCTCAAACCAGGGTCATTACACCGGACCTTGGGCTTTGCGCCACCTGCGCTTAACCCGCTGCGCTAGTCAATGCTTGTGACTTTCAGAGAACTACTGCAGTTTACAATGGAGGGGATGAGGACACAGAACTCTGGTGTTGGGTACAGTATAGACTTATACTTCTATTATCTTTTAATTTTATGAATAAATATTAAATCATTAACAAAATAAATTAAAAAACATATGTCTGATGCACAGAGGAGAGGAAAACTATATAACTGAGGATGGCAAAAATGGAAGGGAGAAATTTGAGAGGCACACCACCATTTTCCTCATTGGCCAATGATTCTTTTAAATAGAATTTTGCTTTTTATTTCCCATATGAAAATATGTGTACTGGTTTTTAAAAATGTACTTCATCTGCTCTTCTTAAAAAATATTATATCAATATATTCAATTATATATATATTGTTATATAGAAATACATAATAAAACTGATCAAATAAGCTTGAATAAATGTGTCAGAATGAGTTTTTATCACAATGTTCTACTTTCAGTAAATAACTTTACATTTGGGACAAAATAACAAATAGAATGTGTATACATAAGAAATTAACTTAGGCCAAGAATGAGCACTGTCTTGGTTCTGCTTAATAAATCTTAAATGGAGGTACTGAAATATTTAATTGCTTTAAAGTAATTTAACTGTATTCCTGAAGAAAGGTAAAATTGAGTTAAGTAAATATTTCCAGAACCTAACAATAGTACAGCCACAATGACAGATATCAGTTTTAAAAATACCAGATATGGAAGGAAGCAAGAATTAAATAAAGACAGAAATCAATATACAGCTACTAATCCAGAATATAGTATTTAGGTTTGATGATACAGGCATAAGAATTGTTATAACTGGAGTCTGGTGGTAGCACAGAGTGTTAAGCGCACCCTTGGTGGCAAAGCACAAGGAGTAGCATAAGGATCCTGATTAGAGCCCTAACTCCCCACCTGCTTCCTGCAGGTTTCTATCTTTCTCTCCTCCTCTCTGTCTTCCCCTCCTCTCATGATTTTTCTCTGTCCTATCCAACAACAGCTATTACAACAATAACAACCACAACAAGGGCAACAAAGTCAACAAAAGGAAGAAAAAAATAAAATCCAGAAGCAATGGATCAGTAGTGCTGGCACCGAGTCCCAGCGATAACACTGGAGGCAAAATAAATAAATAAATAAATAGTAGAAAAGGGAGTAGATGTCTCTCCTGTTTCTAGTTTGTCATATACTGATAATTTTGTCTCTCAGCCTTTCACTCAGACATCAGAAAAATACTTTAAGTCAAGTTCACTTAAATTTTTCCAAATGAACAAGTATTTGACGATATGTAGACTTAATGAAGGCTGAACAGTGGCACTGCTGGTGAAGTGCACATGTTACCACACATAAGGAATTACATTCAAGCCTCTAGTCCTCTTCTGCATGGAGAGAAACTTCATGAACAATTAAGCAGTGCTGAAGGTGTCTCATTTTCTCTCTTTACCCCTCTACCACCACCTCCTCTCAATTTATCTCTATCTTTATCCAAAAGAAAAGAAAAAAAAAGGCCACCAGGAACAATGGATTCTCTGTGCAGGCACTAGTCCCAGTGATAATCCTATTGGCAATAACAACAAATTAAAAAAAAATAGGTGAGACATTATTTTGTTACCATTTTTGTAAATCACAATGAACTAATTTTATATTTGTTTATTTATTTAGTATATTGATTACAATGTTTAAAACAGAAAGAGGGCTGGATATATTTTCTCATTTTTTTAAAGAGAGTACTGCTTCCTTTTCAAGTTAAGAGAATATTGTTTTAGCTTCTAAGTTCACACAACACTGGAAGTGCCTTTAATTTGTTTGATATGCAATAAAAATAAAAATAATGAACTTTTTAAAAAATAATTTCTTTCCTTCACTCATTTTTATAATTGCAAAATATTGGTACTATCATCTACTGTTTGATCTCCTGGTATTCACTAGGAAATAAATAGAACCTTCAAGTATCAAGATATTAAGATTCATGCCAGTAGAATTAAAACAATATCCATTAAACCCTAGTCACCACCAAGATGGTTTTTTGACTCCAGTACATAACCAGTGGCATCAGCAAGCAGTTCTCACCACCACACCACTGTATGGGAGTAGAAATATCCATACACCCATCTCAAGACTAATAAACAAAATATTCAATGAGAGAACTAGTTGAAGGAGAGGCTGTCAAGTTATAGGACTTCATCACTATAGCTTTGCCTCCACAAATTATAGGCAAGACCACCTATCCACCTTAAGATACCAACTGTTATATCTCTGATTTTATGCTTCTGTATATATACTGGGGGTGGGGTTGACTTCCTTCCAGGTCCAGTCATGACAGATCACATCTAATCACTTGCAGATGCATTACCTAACATCATCCTGGACCCAATTAACACAGTCTGGCTACAATAAAGGCAAGAGACTGTGAGGCTCCACAACAAATGCTACCACTAAACACTAGGATCTGAAAAAGTCCATTTCCATGCAGGTTCCACATCCACAGAGGAGCAGTTATTGCTGGAAACACCTGGTCTCCCTTATGTTCTTCACAGATCACTGAAGAATCCCAGATATAACAGGGAGGTTGAGGAAATCACCCACACTAATATATCAGGAAAAAAAAGTCCAGAAAATCAATATACAGTGATAGGTAAGCCTTCTGGAGAATACTTCAAAGAAATAGCCCTCATGATAGTCATAGAAAATATTTCAGTGAAATATAACTTCAGCAAAGAAAGAACGAGACCTAATGAAACAGAAATTAATATGTTAAAGAACATAGTAGCTGAAATTAAAAATACAATTGGGTAGCTCAATAGCAGAATAACAAAAGCCAATATAGAATCAGTGATACTGAGGATAATGTAGAAAAAAACAAGATAGATCATAAATTATAATAGAGAGATAGATAGATTAAAAAGAAGGAAGAGAATGTAAGTGATCTATGGAAAAACATTAAGGTTAACAACATACACACCATAGGTATCTTAGAAGGAAAATAGAGAAATGAAAGAAGGATTTTTTTCTTTTTCTTTTTCTTCTTTTTTTTTTTGAGGGGTGAATTAATGGTTTACAGTAAGGAGGGGGGGGAGAGAACTGTTTCACTATTCATGAAGCTTCCCCCATGAAAGTGAGGACTTGGGGATTTAACATGATTCCTTGTGAATTGTGATGTGTGGGCTTAATCAGATGCACTGCTTCCCAATCCTCACCTCCATATAATAAATGTCACCAAAACACTCATCTCTAATTTGGGCCTTTTTCATCATCATGA
The DNA here is from genome assembly GCF_950295315.1 of Erinaceus europaeus. NCBI lineage: Eukaryota > Metazoa > Chordata > Mammalia > Eulipotyphla > Erinaceidae > Erinaceus > Erinaceus europaeus. Next base: position 32,497,482 of record NC_080185.1, read on the forward strand.
ACCAGGAACCCTTACCTTCTGGAATCCACCCTTTCCCTTCCTTCTTTAGATTCCTTTGTTATGCTGTAATGTACCACACACAGTCCAAATTTCACTTTGTGTCTTCACTTTCTGTACTTGTTTCTTAAATTTCACCTATAAGTGAAATTATCTTGAATCTGTGGAAAAAAATTCTTACCTGGAAAATTACAGCTAAGAACTTTCAAACTTGAGTAAAAAGACAGATATTCATATTTAAGAAACTCAGAATATTCAAAATAAATTGAAACCAAATATGAGCACTCCAAGAAAGAGTCCAATTAAAATGAAGAACTGTATAATGAACAAAAATGAGGGCAATAATGGGGGCTATTAAAACAAACTTGAGGTACACATGCTTTAAACATAAAATAGGCAGTATGCCCATAGCTTTAGAATTAAACCATTTGGTAATCCCAAAGTCAAATTATCTAGAGGAAACAAATAACAAGTGAATAAAGTCTCCAATTACTAGATATAAAGATATATATTTAACACCTAGAATTGCCAAAACCATCTTGAAGAAAAGAAACAGAAATGGAGGCATCACACTCCCAGACCTTAACCTATATTATAAAGCCATCATCACCAAAACAGCATGGTATTAGAACAAAAATAGGCACACAGACCAGTGGAACAGAATTGAAAGCCCAGAAATAAATCTCCACACCTATGGACATCTAATCTTTGATAAGGGGGCCCAAAGAATTAAATGGAAGAAGGAGGCTCTCTTTAATAAATGGTGCTAGGAAAACCAGGTTGTAACATGCAGAAGAACTAGGACTTGCATGCCCAAGTTTCCAGCTTCAGCACATGATAAATGTACTAGAGTGGTGCTCTGGCCTCTCTTTCCCTCTCCATCATGTGAAATTTTATCTCCCATCTGAAAAGAGTAAAATATTTTTTTAAATTTTATTTATAAAATAAAAAGTAAAAAATATGGAAAAAATCATACATTTCCTACCACCAGAGTTCTTTATTCTATTCCCTACATTGGAAGCTTTCCTATTCTTTATCTCTATGGGAGCATGGACTCAGGATCATTATGGGGTGCATAAGGTGGAAGGTCTGGCTTCTGTAATTCTTTCTTCGCTCAATATGGCGGTTGGTAGTTTGATCCATATTCTCAACCTGTTTCTGCCTTTCCCTAATGAGGCAAGGCTCTGGAGAGGTGGGCTCCCACCCCCCCCCACTGGCCCAGGAAGCTGAATGTCTACCCCGCACCACAGGGTTTTTACTTTGGTGCCCTACTTACAATTTGATCAGGTCCTGCTTTTAGTTTCCCTTTCAGATCTTCTTACTCCACTGCTGTTGATGAGTGGGATCATCCCATACTCATCTTTATCTTTCTGACTTAGTTCACTTAGCATAATTCCTTCTAGCTCTGTCCAAGATGGGTCAGAGAAGGTGGGTTCATTGTTCTTGATAGCTGCATAGTATTCCATTGTGTATATATACCATTGTGTATATATTTTACACAATTTTAAAGCAGCTTATTTCCTGATACCTTGCTATATTGCCTACTAACTTCCAGTAGTTTTCTGCTGGATTCTTTAGGTTTTTCTATGTATACTATCATATCATCTTCAAATAGTGAGAGCGTGACTTCTTCCCTTCCAATCTGTATTCCTTTGATTTCTTTCTCTTGCCTGATTGCTATGGCAAGAACTTCCAATACTATGTTGAAGAGTAACGGTGACAGTGGACAGCCCTGTCTAGTACCCGATCTGAGGGGGAATGCTTTCAGTGTCTGTCCATTGAGTATGATGTTGGCTGTAGGTTTGCTATATATAGAGTCCACTATCTTGAGGAATTTCCCATCTATTCTCATTTTTTGTAGAATTTTGAGCATGAATGGGTGTTGGATTTTGTCAAAGGCTTTCTCTGCATCTATTAAGATAATCATGTGGTTTTTGGCTTTGATTTTATTGATGTGGTGAATGACATTGATTGACTTACTGATGTTGAGCCAACCTTGCATTCCTGGGATGAATCCCACTTGGTCATAATGAAGAATCTTTTTGATATGTTGCTGTATTCGGTTGGCCAAGATCTTGTTTAATATTTTGGCATCTATGTTCATCAGAGATATTGGTCTGTAGTCTTCCTTTTTTGTTCTGTCCCTATCAGCTTTTGGTATCAGGGTGATTTTGGCTTCATAGAAGGTGGAAGGGAGTATTCCCATTTCTTCAATCTTATGGAATAGCTTAAGAAGTATGGGTATTAACTGTTTCCTGAAAATTTTGTAGAATTCGTTGTGAAACCATCTGGTCCAGGACTTTTGTTGTTGGGGAGATTCTTAATAACAGTTTCAATTTCTTTGTCTGTGATTGGTGCATTTAGATTTTGTAGTTCTTCCTGGTTCAGTTTTGGAAGGGCATATGTTTCTAGGAATTGTTCCATTTCTTCCTGATTCTCTAGCTTGGTGGCATATAGTTCTTTATAGAAGTTTCGCAGGATTCTCAATTTCGGTGGTGTCAGTTGTGATATCTCCTCCATCGATTACAATTCTATTAACTTGAGTCTTCTCTCTTTTTTGTTTAGTGAGTCTGGCTATGGGTTTGTCAATTTTGTTTAATCTTTCAAAGAACCAGCATTTTGCTTCATTGATCTTTTGAATGGTTCTTTTATTTTCGATGTTGTTTATTTCTGCTCTAACTTTAGTGATTTCTGTCCTTCTGGTTGCTTTAGGGTTCCTTTGTTCCTCTTCCTCTAAGTCCTTGAGGTGTGCAGTAAGGTCATTCATTTGAGCTTCTTCATGGTGTTTAATATGTGATTGTATGGCTATAAGTTTCCCTCTCAGTACTGCTTTAGCTGTGTCCCAAATATTTTGATAGGTTGTGTCTTCATTTTCATTAGTTTCCAGGAACATTTGAATTTCCTGCTTGAGTCTCTGACCCAGTGGTTCTTAAGGAGCATGTTGTTTAGTTTCCAAATTCTGTGTCTTTTAATAATTTTCTGTTTGTTGTTAAATGTTAGTTTTACTCCACTGTGGTCTGAGAAGATACTTGGGATGATTTCAATGTTCTTGCATTTATTGATGCTGTCTTTGTGGCCTAACATGTGGTCTATCCTTGGGTATGTGTTATGTGGATTTGAAAAGAAGGTGTATTCCAGTTTTTTGGGGTGGATGAGTCTGAAAATGTCCAAGAGGTCTAGTCTCTCTATCTCTTCATTCAATTCTCTTGTATCTTTATTGGTTCTATGCTTTGTTGATCTGTCTAAGAGGGAGAGTGGGGTATTGAAGTCTCCCACTATTATTGTATTACTATTGATGTATTTTTGAAATTCTTCCAATAGGTGCCTGATGTATTTAGATGGTCCCTCATTGGGTGCATAGATGTTAATAATTGTTAATTCTTCTTGGCTGATTCATCCTCTAATCATTATGTAATGTCCTTGCCTATCTTTTATTTTATTTAATTTATTAATTAAATTAATTTTTATTAATCTTTTACTTTATTTAATTTAAAATCTATCGTGTCTGAGATGAGAATGGCTGTTCCTGCCCTTTTTTGTGGACCGTTAGCCTGTATGATAGTTTTCCGTTCTTTCACTTTAAGTCTGTGTTTATCTTGTTGTGACAGATGGGATTCTTGCAAGCGGCATATGGTTGGGTTATGTTTTCTGATCCATCCCCCCACCCTGTGCCTTTTGATGGGTGAGTTTAAGCCATTGATATTTATTGATATTATGGATTTAATGTATTATAGTGCCATTGTTCAAAAAAAATTGTTTGCTCTGATATATTGCAAGTATTATAGTGTTGTTTTTGTTTATAAGAGGTCTTTTAAAACCTCTTTCAGGGCCGGCTTGGTGATTGTTGCCTCCTTTAACTGTTGTTTATCTAAGAAGGTTTTGATCCCTCCATCTAGTTTGAATGAAAGTCTAGCAGGATATATTATCCTTGGTTGAAACCCTTTTTCATTCAGGGCTTGATAGATATCTTGCCACTCCCTTCTGGCTTTTAGAGTTTGAGTGGAGAAGTCTGCAGATAATCTTATGGGTTTTCCCTTTATGTGACTTTTTGTTTCTCTCTTGCAGCCTTTAGGATCCTTTTTTATCCTTACTTCTTCTCATTGTGACTGTGACTGTGATGTGTCTTGGTGTCTTCAGGTCTGGGTTGATTCTGTTTGGTACTCTCTGGGCCTCTTGAATCTTGATGTCTTTTCTGTTATTCAGGTCTGGTAAGTTTTCTTCTATTATTTCCTCTAGAATGTTTGCTTCCCCTTCCTCTCTTTCTTCCTCTGGCAGGCCAATTATAAGAATGTTACTTCTTTTGAGATCATCCCATATACTTCTGTTGTTGTTTTCAGTGTCTCTCAATCTCTTTTTAAGCTCTTTCACCTCTTTCTTAGTTTTCTCTAACTCATCCTCTGTCTGACTAATTCTGTTTTCTGCTTCTGTTAGTCTGCTTTCCCTTGCCTCAGCTTCTTTCTTCATTACAGCTATTTCAGCTTTCAGTTCTCTAATTGCCTCAAGATAATCAGTATTTTCCTTGGGGTTCTCAACTGTTGTTTCCCTAATACTGCCATTACTTTCCTCCAGTGTTGTTTTCATTTCTGTGATTAATAAGTTTATTATTGCTTGCATACTTTTCTTATCTATGGTTACTTCTGACTGATTTGTAGTTTCTTCTGGGCTCTTATCTTCATTTGTTGGAATAACAGTTTTATTTGTTTTTGATCTACCCATTTTTTTATTTATGTGTTTCCTTTTTTTATTCTCTGTTGTTCCTCAGTTGTTGTGTCTTGAGTACAAGTAAAACTGTACTAAATACCTTTATGACAATTGCACTCATCAACCTCAGGAATTACAGTAGCAACTGAAGCAAGTATTGAAGTAGTTTAATCATTACCAGTTAGCCAAACAATTTCTCTAATCAGTGAAAAAATAGTAACCAAATCCCAGTGAAGAAAGAGAAAAGAAAGAGAGGATAGCAAGAGTAGACAGTTATGCAAATCTACTATCCACTGTATATTCTAGGGGTAACAAGAGGGGAAAGGGAACTAGAGCAGAGATACACACATAGAGTGTCCACTCTGAGTCAGATTTCTTCCCCAAAATAATTCACAAATTCAGAAAGGCAAAGAAGAAGGAAGAAGTGTATGACAAGATTTAAAAAAAAAGAAGAGAGAGGGAGTGACGAGAGAGAGAAAAGGGAAAAGATAAGAAAAAGAGCTGTAATTAAAGAGCAGTGAAAGGAAATTCCCAAATGTGTATCAGTGAATTCAAAAAAGCACACTGTGGTGAGGGGGGCTGGGGGTTGTGACTTTGGAAGCTGTAGGATTAAGGAAGAAGGGATGACAAGAATGAGAAAAAGAAAAAAAAAGAGAGAGAGAGAGAAAAAAGAAAAAGATAAGAAAAAGAACAGTCATAAAAGGGCAGTGAAAGGAAAGGGATTTTTTTGTATTTATTTTTAATTCTTTAATTAGCTATGTGGGGTGAGGTGGGGGCGCTGGCTACTTAGAAAGAAAAAAGGCCAGAGGTTTCAGAAGGCTATAGGCTTAGAATTAACGATACTCCCTGGTGGGGCAGGAATTTGGTAAAGAAAAGGAGCTCCCCTTCCCTGCTAGGAGCTGGTTCCCAGGGACTGGTTATGGGGGGCGGGGGGGGATGGGTAGGAGGTATGCTTGAAAAATAAAAGCAAGAAAAAAAATTTTTTTCCCCATTTTTTCCCTACTCTAATTCTTAACCCAAATTAAGTTATAGTCACCTCCTTGGTGTCACCGCTAGGACCCCTTATTGGCTGGCCTGATAAATGCAGAAAATCCTACCGTTTCCAGGAGATGTGGTCAGAGCTCAACCACTAGCAGCTTCTCAGTCCACCATCGTTTCCAAAAATGTGATCTGAGCTCAAGCCACTAGCAGCTTCTCAGTCCGCCATCTTCCGGAAAACCCCTATAGTCCATTTTTTAATATATTGTTTTTCAGAAATGCATCTTATATTTACCTCTAAATAATAACAAAAAAACTTCTTGGAAAAAAACTTTCTAACAAAAATGTTTTAAATCAACTGTTATGTGTCTTTCCCCATATTAAATCTGTCTCGTTTACAAATGTATAAGTTGATTGCCATTGAGATGTTGTGTTACTGTTTGATCTTTCATCAGCTATCTCTCTGTGTTATTCCTTTAGTAGTTATTTGAATTTAATTTAAACTTATTTTTTTAATTCTATTAATACTTTGTCATTAAAATCTATGAGTTATGTTTAAATTTTTTTATTTAAGAAAGGAGACATTAACAAAACCGTAGAATAAGAGGGGTACAATTCTGCACAATTCCCATAATAACCAGATCTCCATATCCCATCCCCTCCCCTGATAGCCTTCCCATTCTCTATCTCTCTGGGAGTATGGATCCAGAGTCGTTGTGGGTTGCAGAGGGTGGAAGGTCTGGCTTCTGTAACTGTTTCTCTGCTGAACATGGGCATTGACTGGTCTATCCATACTCCCAGTCTGCCTTTCTCTTTCCATAGTACAGTGAGTCTCTGGGGAAGCTGAGCTCCAGGATGCATTGATGGGGTCAATTATGGGTAGAGTGACTGTATAGTTTCATTATGTGATTACTGTTCTTATGTAATGACTGATTCTGCAAATTTCACTCTTTTAAAATTTTTTATTATTTATTTTCCCTTTTGTTGCTCTTGTTTTCTTGTTGTTGTACTTATTGTTGTTGATGTCATTGTTGGATAGGACAGAGAGAAATGGAGAGGGGGTAAAGACAGAGAGGGGGAGAGAAACAGAGACACCTGCAGACCTACTTCATGGCCTGTGAAGAGACTCCCCTGTAGGTGGGGAGCCTGGATCCCCAACCGGGATTCTTATGGCACCACACACACTTAACCAGCTGTGCTACTGCCTGACCCCTGCAAATTTCACTCTTAAATTAAGCTCTACTTTAATTCCAGATCTGACCAACTTTAAAACATTTTCTACATTCTTGAAAGAAATTCATATAGCACATTTATTGGGTACAATGTTAATATGACATTTAAATTATCTTCATACTACTCAAATCTATATACATAGTGATATTTTACTTCTTGATTTTATAAGTAAACCCAAAGAAGATGTTTTTCCCCTATGATAAGAGCAGATAAATATGAAATGGAAAGAGGAAAGCAAAGATCCATGTTATTGCACTAAAATTAAACAGAACTGATTGATAGCATACATTATACCTAATACCTGAATCCTAGTTAATAGCACTCATGAAGGAAGCTAAAGTGCTTTGGATGAACATCCTATTTAGGTTGTTAGCAAAAAAAAAAATTACAAGTGTAACATTGTAGTTATAGTGTACCAATAATTAAGCAAGAAAATACTAAAAGTGAATTCTGTTTGAAAATGATAAAGAAGCCATTTTGTAAAACTCCCAAGAGCTAAATTTAGATTAGTTAAGCAATTAAAAAGATAATGACCATATGGAATTAACAGACATGAAAATCAACAAAGTAATTAGTGCAGGGGCCAGGTGTGGTACACCTGGTTAAACACACACTTCACTATACATGGTCTTAGGTCCATCCTTGACTCTCCATTTGCAGAGGGGAATCTTCAAGAGAAGTGAAGTAAGTACTGCAGGTGTATCTCTGTCTCTACTCTTTCTATATTCCCCTGTACTCTCAAAGTTTCACTGTCTTATCAAATAAAGTGGGCGGTGGCCGTGAATTCATAGTGCAGGCACCAAGCTCCAGTGACAACCCTTGTGGCAATTTCAAAACAAAAGCAAAAAAAATGAATTAGTCCATATTAATATTGAGTAAGAAAGAGAAAGAGAGAAAGAAGGCAGAAAAGAAGAAAGAATTGGGAAAGTGAGGAAGGAAGGAAGGAAGGAAGGAAGGAAGGAAGGAAGGAAGGAGAGAGACAGCATCGAAAGAGGTAATGCACAGAGCAAGGTAAATATAAAGTAAATGAAAATCAAAATGTCCTTTTTATAAATAAAATTTAAAATAATAAGAAATCTTCAAAATTCAGTGCAGTAATTTAGAATACATCAATGAATGCTAAGTTTGTGTTGTGTCCTAATTTGAGTTATTACAAATAGTGTCGGTATAAACATAAACATAGGTATACATATATCTCTTTGGATTTGTGTTTTTGCATATTTTTGTATATTTGTATACACAGATCTCTTTGGATTTGTATCTGGCATATTCCTAGAATATGTAGGTGCATTTATGATGCTTTGAGGCATCTCCAACCAGTTTACTAAAGGGGATGAACTAATTTACATTCACATTAACAAGGTAGATGAATTCCTTCTCCCCCACAACCTTGCCAGAAATTACCATAGTTCTGTATAGTGTATGACATTTTCATAGGCTTGTAGTGATATTTCATTGTCTGCATTTTTATGCTACTCAGAAATTTTGAGCATTTTTTCTTCATATGTATGTTGGCCATCTGAATGTCTTCTCTGATGAATGATTATGTCAATGTACTCTCCCAGTTTTTCAATGAAGTTTGGTTTTTGTTGAGATTTTTGGTGATTATTTTATATATCTTGTATATTAGCTTTATATCTGGTGTATGGTGTACAAATATCTTCTGCCATTCTACAGGGTATTTTTGTATACAGGCTATAGTTGCTTTTACTGTGCAGAAGTTTTCCAGTATGACGTTGCTTCATTGGTTTATGCTTTTGTTTAGCTTGAGTCTTCAAAATCACCTCTGAAGCGAATGAAATAAAGTGTTCTGTCAGTATTTTCTTCTGTGTATTTGATCAATTTTTTTATAACGTCCAAATCATTGATCCACTTGTAGATGCCTTTAGTGAGTGGTGACATGCAGTGGCTTTGTTCCATTCTTCTGTACTTTTCTTTCTTTCTTTTTTTTTTCTTTCTTTCTTTCTTTCTTTCTTTCTTTCTTTCTTTCTTTCTTTCTTTCTTCCTTCCTTCCTTCCTTTCTTCTTTTCTTTCTTTCTTTCTTTCTTTCTTCCTTCCTTCCTTCCTTCCTTCCTTCCTTTCTTCTTTTCTTTCTTTCTTTCTTTCTTTCTTTCTTTCTTTCTTTTTTAACAAGAGTGAACAAGAACTTTAATTTGGAGCTGAACAATGAATCATAATGCAACAATTTTTAAACTGAAATAGAGAAAATATATAGTAGTTTCTAAATACAAATATTCCTAAGAGCATTTAGAACCTGGGAGGGAGCATTCCTATGTCTTCAATCTTCTAGAAGACTTTTAAAAATTGAGGTATTAACTCTTCCTTGAAAGTTTTGTAGAATTCATTTGTAAATACTATCTGGTCCAGGACTTTTCTTCATGGGAAGGTATTTGATAACTGTTTTAATTTCATTAGCTGTGATGGGCTTGTTCGTAGTATGTAGTTCTTCTTTATTTAATTTTGGAAGTTTTTAGGTATCTAGGAAATCATCCATTTCTGCCAGGTTCTCTAGCGTGGAGGCATATAGTTGTTCATAGAAGCCTTGCATGATATGTTGAATTTCGGCAGTGTCTGTTGTGATATCTCCAAAACAATCTTGAGAAGAAAGAACAGAACTGGAAGCATCACACTCCCAGATCTCAAACTTTATTACAGGGCCATTGTAATTAAAACTTCTTGGTACTGAAATATGAATAGGCATAGTGAGCAATGGGATAGAATTGAGAGCCCAGAAATAAACCTCCACACCTATGGACATCTAATATTTGACAAAGGTGCCCAGACTATTAAATGGGGAAAGATGAGTCTCTTCAACAAATGGTGTTGGAAAAAATGGGTTGAAACATGCAGAAGAATGAAACACTTTATTTCACTAAATACAAAATTAAATTCCAAGTAGATCAAGGACTTGGATGTTAGACCAGAAACTATCAGATAGAGGAAAATATTGGCAGAACTCTTTTCCACATACATTTTAAAGACATCTTCAATAAAATGAAGAAGACTAAGTATATACCTATGGGACTACATCAAATTTTAAAAAATCTGCTCAGCAAAAGAAACCAATACCCAAACCAAGAGAAACCTCACAGAATGGGAGATCTTCACATGCCATACATCAGACAAGAGTTTAATAACCAAAATATATAAAGAGCTTGCCAAACTCAACAACAAGAAAAAAAATAACCCCATCCAAAAATGGAGAGAAGACATGGACAGAATATTCACCACAGAAGAGATCCAAAAGGCCAAGAAACACATGTAAATATACTCCAAGTCTTTGATTGTCAGAGAAATGCAAATAAAGACAACAGTTAGATACCACTTCACTCCTGTGAGAATGTCATCCATCAGAAAAGGTAGCAGCAACAAATGCTGGAGAGGTTTTGGGGTCAAAGGAACTCTCCTGTACTGCTGGTGGGAATGTAAATTGGTTCAACCTCTGTGGAGAACAGTCTGGAGAACTCTCAGAAGGCTAGAAATGGACCTACCATATGATCCTGCAATTCCTCTCCTGGGGATATATCCTAAGGAAACCAACACACCCATACAAAAAGATTTGTGTATATTCGTGTTCATAGCAGCACGATTTGTAATAGCCAAAACCTGGAAGCAACCCAGGTGTCCAACAACAGATGAGTGGCTGAGCAAGTTGTGGTATATATACACAATGGAATACTACTCAGCTATTAAAAATGGTGATTTCACCATTTTCAGCCCATCTTGGATGGAGCTTGAAGAAATTATGTTAAGTGAAATAAGTCATAAACAGAAGTGTTGGTATGCTTCTAAATTCTGCTTCTAAGACCCCTTCTGTTTCATTGGTTTAATCCCCCCTGCTTAATGCTGAATTCTATTTACATAACCACTGTTAACTAAGCACCGCCCTGTACAGTTGTTGACACTCAGATACAATTTCCCATCCCCTCACTAATAGGTGTTTACAAAACATTCTCACCCACAACTGATGTTCTATTCCACCATCATGTACTAAGGCCTATATATTTTAAGTAGTGGAACAAATGAAAACATCTACATACATAATTGGAAACATTTTTATTTTGGTCCAAATTAGTTGTAGCTTTAGGCACATTATTTATTTGATTTATTAAGTTAGAAAAGATATTATTTGGAGTTATTTGATAATATAATAAAAGGGACTAGGAGATGACTCACCTGGTATAGTGCACAATTTGTCTACAGGGTAGTTGGGTTCAAACTCCAGATCACCACTTGGGACCTTCACACATGGGGGAGGCTTCATGAGCTGCAAAACAATGTTGTGATTTATTTCCTGTGTTTCTTTTTCTCTCTCCTATCTAAATAATAATAATAATAATAATAATAACTATCTGGGAACAAGGGAATCATGCAGGAACAGATGGCCAGTGATATAATCCTTGTGGTAGATTATATACTTTTAAAATTTTTATTATTTTTATTTATTTGTTGGATAAACACAACCAGAAATCACGAGAGGGCAGAACGCAGTCATCTGGAACACTGCTTCACCAATCACAAAGATTTCCCCCTGCAGGTTGGGACTGGGGGCTCGAATGAGGGTCTTTGTACATTATAATATGTGAGCTCGTGTGGTACATTGTATTAATACTAATAAATAACTAGTGCTTCTTTAGGCAATAAGGAGTGGGAAGAGATATACTAATTGAGTCTGGAAGACTCATATGTAATCTAGAGAAGACATAGAAGCTTTTCACATAGTGAAAGCTTGAACTAAAGAAAATGGTATCAGTGGAATTTAAAGAAGGATTTGGCTATTAGAGATGTTATAAAGCTAGAATTATGATTCCGAAATCTTTTAGCTGTCTATGGCTTGATGGAATACTAAGAGAAACACACACACCTGTAAAGTATCATGCAGCCATTAAAGTTTACTATCCCTGGACTGGTAACTATGTAAGCCTATTAGAGCACAGGGCTTGCATTCCTGACCACAGACTAGTGGCAGTAATTCCCAGGAAATCAGATCATTTCTGCCTTGTCTACCATAAGCCGAGAACCTACCTAGAACCCAGAAAATGTGGCCACTTCTACAAAATCCACACAGGGAAAAGTGGTAGTATTTTCACCAGCTCAGCTAAGGCCATTTCTTCTTCTAGCGTTTGCCCTTCTTCCGTAGCCAGCCAACAGCATCAGGTTGGGCCATAACTCCCCAGGACATTTTTCCCCAATAACTTTTATTCTTATTTTCTGTCTATATGCACACACATTCTATAACACTTCTCTGAGTTGCTTTTGATTTTTTGTAAGCCTTTTCTAAGTGGTTGTATATATACATGCATACATATATGTCTATGTAGATATTGTGTTCATGTAATTTTCTTTGTAGGTAGGTAAATTTTCATCACATATTTCCTTATTTTGGGCTCTTTTTAAAAATATTCATTTTTATTATCTTCTAATTTTTCTCTTTTTTTCTGTTCCTTTTATTATCCTCCCTCCTTTCCTGTATTAAGATATTGGTTTGACTAATTCAAAAGATTTCCAAAACAATCACAGTTTATACTAGATAGAATGCAATTTCCATTTTATAAAGCCATATGGATATAAACAGTCTAGTAACTGAGGAGATTCCCAATGGTAGAGCATATAAACTGCATGCCTAAATTGCCAGGTTCAATCAGTGGTTTAGCCAGGACATTTTTTTCACAAACATACACATGCCCATGCTCACGATATATATTCACACACACACACACACACACACTATATGAAACCTAAATATAATCAGGGCTGACACTATAGTGATTAGGCTTGGGATGCAGCCTAGTTAGTCTCTATTCTGTTGCTTTTCCATCCACAGGCAAAGTCTCTGGTTGGTCAAGGATGTTTCAAGGTTAATACCCATTTTGGTTGTTAGTAGTGCAGGATAGAGACAAATATTCAAAGTAGGCTTTCTGTCCTTACACTTAGGATCTTTAAAGTTGGACATAATAATTCCAACCATCACGTAGTCACAACTGAGATGCAGGGAAGACTGATATTCAGCTGATAGCTGAAAAGTCTACTTCTATGGAAAAATAGTTACTGAGGTAGACTAAGTTATTTCTCCTTTTTCCTTTCTATTGATTTTCTCTTAAAGTTAGGTTGTTTGACAGTCATTTGAGGGACAGCACTTATTATCTTGTGTGTAAAATTAAATTGGAACTATACTGATTTATGAGAATAAAAATGTCCCATGAATTCAAATATGTTAATAACCAAAGTACATCTGAATAAAATCGTTGTACAGCTTAGAACAATAAGTCTTCATTAATTAATACCAGGATGTGGGGAGCAAGTTTGTTTGAGAGTTTCAGACATTCTTATGGGAATAGAAAGCTAAGTAAAACCTAAGTAGACTAGGATTTGGGGATACCATTTGGAAGGGTAATAAGTGGACATACTAAAGAAAATTTCTCTTTATCCCTTTCCACTGGGTTTTAACTTTCATTTACATGCATAGGTTTATAGAGATAATTTTTATTTCTCCATATATACCTAGGGTACATAGCTTTGGGTTCTATGAAACAAAAGTGTCAGATAGTATTTGGTACTGAATGAGTGTCAGAAAAAAATGGGGGGCCAGGTGGTGGCATACCTGGTTGAATGCACATGTTACAGTGCACAAGGACCCAGGTTCGAACCCCTTGATCCCCATCTACAGGGGGAAAGCTTCATGAGTGGTAAAGCAGGGATGTAGGTGTCTCTCTCCCTCTCTATCTTCCTCCCCTCTAGATTTCTGGCTGTCTCTATCCAATAAATAAATAAATAAAGATAATATTTAAAAAATATTTAAAAAAAGAAAGAAAGAAAACGATGAGGTCATCTCCTTTGAAATAACTTTTTGTTGAACTCACATTTCACCTATAGTTTCTCATTATACAAAAAAATAAAAAAATCCAGGTTGACAGAGTTTACAAAGAAACTTTTGTGTAAGGTCAGGGAAATACAAAGATTTATTGGGACAATGGTGCTAGAAAGTATGGATGACTTGAAGAGAGAATTTACAATTTAAACATTGACAGATACAAATACTTATGAAGCATTTATCATTTGCATTCTGTTGTTTTTACTGGATAAAACTGTGATTACAAGAGGAAAAATCATCAGATGAGAAGGTCAAACTTCTCAAAAAACAGGGTTAAGAATATGAAACTGAAGTAATCCAGAATGTTGTCAAAAGCTTCAGGACTGAAATATTTAGTAAAGCCTTTAAAAGGAAGAGTGTGGAACTTGCCTAGGATAATGATTGGCTGGTATATAGCACTTCAAGACAGAGTAAATGAAAAACATTATGACACAGTTGAAAAACTGTGAATTTTATGACAAGCACATTTAGTTAAGCATATTTCTACATATAGCTTGAATACAATTTTTTGTTTTGCCACCCACCTGTCATAATTTTAAACTCTGAGCATAGTGTGTACCACTTCAAGGCCATTTTTTTAAAAATAAACCTGTACAATTAGAGTACAAACTAAAAAAAGATCCATTTTTTTATTTTCTTACTTCTTTTTTTATATTTTATTTATTTTCCCTTTTGTTGCCCTTATTGTTTTTTATTGTTGTTGTAGTTATTATTGTTGTTTTTATTGATGTCGCCATTGTTAGGAAAGAGAGAAATAGAGAGAGGAGGGGAAGACAGAGATGGGGAGAGAAAGACACATTCAGACCTGCTTCACCATCTGTAAAGGGACTCCCCTGCAGGTGGGGAGCCGAGGGCTCCAACTGGGATCCTTATGCTGGTTCTTGCCTTTGCGCCACATGTGTTTAATCTGCTGCATTACCTCCTGACTCCCCCCAAAAGAGCTATTTCTAATAGCAGATAGTAAAAGCACAACTAATATTTTTAAAAGCCTGTTGATTTTTTTGTGACAGTTTCTTCCTTGTCTCACATTGATTATTACTGAGCTCCTGACAGTAAAAAAAACACAAGTGTAGGAAATATCAAGAAACGAAGAAGTGGCAAAAGTTATTTCAAACCACAGGGTACTTGAATACTACAAATTCAATGTAAGAAGCAAAATGATAACATCTCTTCACCTCTGATTCCAAAAAAGTCCCTTGATTAATAATAGAAATCTTCCATATGTCAGTCCATGACAAAGAAAACATTTTAAACTCTACTCTTATTTTGCAACAAAATAGTCCCTGCTTTGATCAAAGAGGAGCTATGAAAGAACTGTCCTCAGATAGTAGCTCCCTTTAAAGAGCAAAAACTACAAGCAACTGGGAAAATCTGGAGAGGGAGTGTGTGTTTGTGTGTTTGTACACTTATGAATCCAACCTTACACAGGATCTAATCAAAAGAAATTGACAAAGAACCAAAAAGAAATTTTAGTTATAACCCAGAACAACTAAGGAAAACAAAACTATTGTCAAGACCCAGAGATAGAATGTTTAGAATATTTAATGTCATAAATACTAAAAATACAAACTGAAAAAAAGTCTCAGTCTGAATTAATAAAATAGCATAAGGTTTAGATTTAAAATCAAGATCTCTAGTTTGTTGTGAATTCAGGTGCCCCACTCTCATCATCTCTATCTCTAGTGAAAAGGAAAAATGTAGATAGAGAAGTCGGTGTTGTCAGTGAGGACAATCTCTGTTGGCATCTTTATTTCATGTGCTTATTTCAGAAAAGTTTTTACAGTTAACCCGAAGATAGATCTTATGTTTTACATTCAGACAAAGTGAAGCAAAGCATAGAAATTGATGTTTTGGGGAAGGAGTTTGATGAGTAATAATGCTCTAAAAAGGAGGAAGAGGCTAGACAAATCAAGGACCCACAGCTACATTTGAATTTCAGAAAAACAATGAATGTCATTGTATAAAACATAAGGATACTAAAATATTACTGTTTATTAGAATTGCAATTTTTTATTTTATTGACCTTAATATGCCAATTTTAGCTATGGGACAATATAAATGAGAGAACTGAACTGCTTAGAAATACTAGAAGCAGTGTTGACTTGTATTATGGGATGATCTTAATTGAAAAGAATGTGCTGACTCATTTTTATTCCAAATAAAACACTGCACCAAAATAAAAGACTCTGGGGTTAGGAGGAGGGTTCAGGTCCTGGAACATAATGGCATAGGAGGACCTAGAGAGAGTTGAATTGTTAAGTGGAAAACTAAAAAATGTTTTACATGTATAAACTACTATATTTTACTATTGAGTATAAACCATTAAGAACCCCACCATAAAGAAAAAAAAAGAAACAAAGAAATGACTTGGTACCCAATACAGACATGGAATAAAAATACTAGATAAAATTTGGGGGAAAATCCCTTACAATAGACAGTGACTCCTACTTAATAGTATAATTTTACGTTTATTCATGCAATTACATGAGACATTTACTCCAGCAATGATACAGTTCATACAATTGTATGGTATATTAATCATGAAGTTAATGGCTATTTTTATCAAAAATTAATTTGTTGGTATGTTTCTAAAAACCCCTTCTGTTTCATTAGTTTAATCCCCCCTGCTTAACACTATTTTATTTACATAACCACTTCATTCTATTTGCATAACCACTGTTAGCAAGCACCACCTTCCCTCCAGGGCATTGGTTCAATCCCCACTGGTTCATGATATGTTTTTGCTCCACCCCCTCTCCTTGTCATACCCTGATTTTTACCAGTCACTTTTCTCTCCACCCTCTCTGCATCGCATCCTGTTCCCACCCTACTGGGCTAGTATATTTATGTGTTTCTCTCTCTTTTTTTTTTTTAATGTTCTGTTGTTCCTCAGTTGTTGTGTTTTGAGCACAAGTAACACTGTACTAAATACCTTTATGACAATTGCACTCACCAACCTCCGGAATAACCGTAGCAACTGAAGTAAGTATTGAAGGAGTTTAATCGTTACCAGTTAGCCAAACAATTTCTCCAGTCCGTGAAAAAATAGTAACCAAATCCCAGTGAAGAAAGAGAAAAGGAAGAGAGGATAGCAAGAATAGACAGTTATGCAAATTTACTATCCAGTGTATATTCTAAGGGTAACAAGAGTGTAAAGGGAACTAGAGCAGAGATACACACATAGAGAGTCCACTCTGGGTCAGATTTCTTCCCCAAAGTAATTCACAAATTCAGAAAGTCAAAGAAGAAAGAAGTGTATGACAAGATTAAAAAAAAAAAAAAAAAAAGAGAGAGAGATTGAGAGAGATAAGAGAGAGAAAAGGGAGAAGATAGGAAGAAGAGTTGTAATTAAAGAGCAGTGCGAGGAACTTCCCAAATGTGTATCAGTGAATTAACAAAAAAAAAAAAAAAAAAAAAAAAAAAAAAAACCCTGTTTGGTGGTATGGGGTATCCTGCTAGTAGCTGGTCCCAGGCACTGCTTATGGGGGGAGGGGGGGCGGCGGGAAGGATGTATGCTTGAAAATTAAAAGGAAGAAAAAAGAATTTTTTTCCCCTACTCTAATTCTTAACCCAAATTAAGTTATAGAAACATCCTTGGTATGACCGTTATGGCCCCTTATTGGATGGCCTGCTAAAGGCAGAAAATCCTATTGTTTACACGAGATGTGTCCGGAGCTCAAAGGCTGGCCGCTTCTGCTTCTCCGGGCGCCATTTTCCGGGAAACCCCGCCCTCCAGACTTTTTTAAAGGATTTCTCAAAAATGAAAACTAGCTCCAAGTCCTTTGATCCAATGAGAGCTATACTCAAGAAGTCTTTGGATCCACCCTCAGGGTCGCGGTGGACCCTGGCAACTCCCAAGAGGCAGCCCCCGAGCTAAAGTGCTCTCTCTGGGTCCTCTGCCCGCCGCGCTCTGCAACCGGCGGAGGAGCCGCCTTCCCGGGCGGGCGGAGGACAATGCCCGGCGCACTCGCCTTGCCTGGCGCCGCCTGGGAATTCTGGCGCCCCGCTAGTCCGTGTCACCTTTGCTCTAATTGTTAACCCAAATTAAACTGTAATAACTTCTTTGGTGCCCCCCCCCCTTATTGACTGGCCTGCTAAAGGCAGAAAATCCTACCTTTGCCGATGATGCTATCAGAGCACTCGCTGTTAGCGACTTCTCAGGCCGTCGCCATATTACCTCCCCCAGGCTAGTATATTTATAAGGACAAGATTGTTTGTAGTTTTTAGTTTAACTTAGTTTGGTATAGATTGTGCTGCATCCTGCATGAATAAAGAGATACTGCGTACAGCTCAACCATGAGTCCCTGGTCATCTGTTACCTGCCCGTGAAGCCAGCCCGGCAAAAACAACATTAATTCTATAATAAAGTTTATTTTTGAGAGTCCAGATATTGAGTTAGACCAAATGGAAGTGACAGCCTGTAATTACATCATAGATTTTGTAGGTTATAACAGATTTTTTTAAATCAATAGCTGTTCTCTATGCTAAAATTGACACTATTAATTGCCTCCAGTAGTTTATTAAAATACTTCTTTTCTCCATCCAAGCTTGTTCTTGTCCCAGGAAGTTTTAATTAAATAACACATCTCTAAAGCTGTCAAATATATAACTTACCCAAACAAATTTTCTACCATATTTTCAATCTTCACATTTCCTAATATAACAGAATTGTTAATAATAAAAATCCTCCACATAGCACTTTTTCTGAAATACTGATAATGATTATACATACAAATTTTCATTTTCTAGTTTTCAATTATATTATTAGATTACGTTCATATTTTTCTGACTGTTTCTAGAACTTTCAGTTCTGAAAGTTTATTTATTTGTTGTTGTTGTTTGTTTCCTCCAGTTTTTTTTTTTTTATTATTATTATTGGATAGGACAAAGAGAAATGGAGAGGGAAGGGGAAGATAGAAAGGGAGAAAAACACCTGCAGACCTGCTTCACCACTTGTAAAGCATCCCCTGTGCAGGTGGGGAGCTGGGCGGGGGGGCTCAAACCAAATATGTACTATGTGCACTGGTGTGCCAACACCTGGCCCATAAATATCTTTCTTTGCAGGGCCAGCGATGCGAGAGAGAGATGACCCAGGATCTGAGCTTGTGGTGGCAAGGCGGTTCAAATCTTTATTCATCTCAGCACCTAAGATCTCAAAAGCCGGAACACAGAAGTGGCTAGTCGGAAATGGAAGTTGCTTGACAATACCATACACAGTTATGAAAGGGACAGAGAAAGGTAAAAGGGGTCTGGGAAATGTAGGAACTTCCTTAGCAACTGTTTTGAGGGGTTTAACTGGTAGGATTAATAATACCCTGCAGGCAGGAAGGGTCTTGAGGGTAGAAAAATAATATATATCAAATGAGCAGAATGGGTGGGGAAATAGGGACAAGACCTTAAGTCATTTGTTAGACAAAGCAGGGCATTGATATGTAGATAATAAGAGAGCAGGCCATTGTATCAAGGAATGCAGGGTGAAGTAGGAGAGCTGGTTTAATGTTTTAAGGAATGCAGAGCCCCTGGAGGCAGAAAAATGCAGGGTCCGTGGAGATAGGGAACAAGCTAACAGGGAGGCAGAAAACTGAGGGCCTTACCTCTCCTAAGCTCGACTTCAGAAAGAGAGAGTCTGACTGGGAGATTCGTTTCCTCAGTTCCCCATTTTTCCATGGGAAAAACCTCATCATGCTCAACCTGGTTCTCACAGTATTCCCAGCATTTCTTCATTAAACATTTTTAAAAAAAATCACTGCAAATCTATATAAGTTGTTAGTGCTCTTACTGTGGAGAAAGTGGTAGTCAAGTATTTGCTGAACACTTAATATAAGAAAATGCATTAGACTAAAAAATACATTCGACTGTTGAAACATCAATGTTTTTTACCTCTTTCTCTCATAACAACATGGGATGATTTGTGCTTTCTCACGCATGTTACTCAAGATCCAGTAAGTTACCCACCACACTGAGGGGAAAGTTGGTGCTGTGGTATCTCTCTGTCTCTTTTTATTTCTCTCTTTGACTCTCTCTTCTTATATGAAAAAAAAAAATCCTGGAGTAGTGAAGCCCTAGCAACCACACAAAGAAAATTATCTAACTATAAAAAATTATAGGCTTGGTCCACTACCTCATTTCATCACAGTTATCTTGACCTTCTTAAAATTCTCTCTTAGGTAAGCAGTGGCAAATTATTGTGGAACATACTATTCCTATTTTCAAATATTGAAAAATCACAAGTTAGAATAAAAAAGAAAACAAAAACGGGACAAATGATTTCTAGATAGATTATCTTATCTAAAGGGTCAAGATTAGTCATTGAAATGATATATTAGTGACAATAATAATAATATTATTATAATATTATAAATCAACATTTTTCCAATAAAGTGCAATCTGTTCTCAATCTATAGAAATGAAATCGACATGGTTTTGGCATAAAAAAAAAACAGACACATACACTAATAAAACAGAATCAAATGCCCACAAAACACTATGTCAGGTAATATCTGACATAGAACCAAAAATATTTAATGGGAAAAATGCTTTCTTTTCAATAAATGGTGCTGGGAAAGTTGATTACTCATATATACATGAATAAGACTATTCTAATTTATACCATTCACAAAAATTAACTCACGGGATAAATATGAAATGTAAAACTTAATAAATGAAATCCCTATGGGGGAAAATTCATTGACAAAGTTTTCAGATATGGCACAATGCATGTAAGTAACAAAATTTTAAAAATAAAAGGAATCAATCTTAAATGTATTTCCAAAGCAAAAGAAAAAAAGAAAAGAAAGACCAAAGGCAGCCCATAAAATAGTAGGTAAAAATATTTGTGCATTATATGCCTAATAATGAGTTCATAACAAAATTTATAAGAACTAGTGAAATGTTGGCAGGAAAGTAAATCAATAAAACCATAATGCAAAACAGTAAAGAGATATAAAAATGCAACTACAGAATGATCTAGTAACTCCATTGTAGGGTATTTATCCAAAGCAAAAGAAGTCACTACCTCAAAAATAGATATCTACGTCTTTTCATGTGTATTTCATCATTATTTATAATAACTTTTACAGTAACTAAGAATGGAAATAGCATATGGTGTGCTAATTCAATAATAAATATGTAAAGAAGATATGGTGCATGTATCTATAAATATATGCAATAGTATACAGTTTAACTATATAAAACTAGGAAATCCTGCCATTAGTAATAGGATGGCTCTTGATTGCATTACATTAAGTGAAATAAATCACATAGAGATAAATAAATACTATATGATCTCATGTATATGTATAATCTAAAAACCAACTTTATATAAATAAAGACCAGAGTCGTGGTTGCCAACACGTGAGGGATGTGTTTAAGATGATAAAAAGTATAAACTTACATACATAAAATATGTAATTTCTATGAATATAATGTATAGATTCACCATAGTTATCTGTATCATATTGTATAGTTGAACAATGCTAAAATTATATAACCAAAAAGTCATTATAAAACAGTATTACAGGTGTCTCTCTCCTTCCTCTTGATTTCTGGCTGTTTCTATTCAATAAATAAAAACAAGACTATAAAAAAACAGAATACTATATTACAAAGTAGGTTTTTTTCACTTTTTTTTTTTTTTTTTTTTTGCCTCCGTGGTTATGGGAATGGGGGAGGATTTTGTGCTGCCAGTATGAATCCATTGCTCCTGGTGGTGTGTTTTTGAAGAGACTCTCCCTTACCCCCAGTTGTCCTATAGGTGTAAACCTAGGGGTCTGAACCATCTGGGATTTTTTGAGCGGCTCCTTGTTCTTTGTACTATGTGCACTTAACCAGGTGTGCCACCGCCCGACCCTCAGTCTTTCACTTACTTCAATAACATTATGACCAGGTATTTTATCACTTTTCATGCTATTGTAAATGGGATAGTTTCCTTTATTTTTCTTCTCTCTAATTAATGTTTTCATATAGAAATGCAACTTATTGTGGTTTAGTGGTGACACACCTGGTTGAGCACACACATTACCATGTTCAAAGACATGCATTCAAGCCACATCCTTCTGCCTTCTGCGGGGGGGGGGGGAGTTTCACAAGCAATAAAAGTGTGCTTCAGGTCTTTCCCTCTCTATCTCCCCCTTCCCTCTCATTTTTTCTGTCTCTATCCAATATAAATCAATAAATAAAATATTAAAAAAGAGATACACCTGAATTTTATATATTGATTCTCTAGTCTGCCATTTATTTATTTGTTTATTTATTTACTTTTAGATAGAGATGGAGAGGCATAGCAACAGAAAGAGAGAGAATGAAAAAGACCAAAGCACAATGGACACATTATTCAGTCATTGGGGGATCATACTCAAGCCTGGGTTGTACGCACGACAAAGAAGCACACTATCCCATTCAGCTATTTTGACAGCCCTAGAGACATTTTATAATACGGGATTATTGAATTTTGTTAAATGATTTTCAGTATTTACTGGTATTGTTGAGGCGATTTTTACATTTCCTTTTACAGAAGTGATATA
The DNA here is from genome assembly GCF_950295315.1 of Erinaceus europaeus. NCBI lineage: Eukaryota > Metazoa > Chordata > Mammalia > Eulipotyphla > Erinaceidae > Erinaceus > Erinaceus europaeus. The sequence goes on from NC_080185.1 coordinate 32,519,784, forward strand.
TTACACTAATTAATTTGTGTATGTATAAAATTCTTTCACTTGAAATTAACCCCTTTAGTAATAAGGAGTAATTCTTTTCATGTATTGTTTAATATAATTTTCCAAGATTTTGAGGTATGAATTATTTTTGCATGCTCATTCAACAACTGTTAACCTATAGCTTTGAAAACATTTGTTTATAGGGAAGTAAAGGACTTGTAGACTGAAAACTATAAGTCACAATTCAATGAAATAGAAAAATACATAAATAAAAAAACAAAAGATGGTTCTTCGAAATGCTAAACAAAATTTATAAACACTTACCTAGACTCACTATAAGAAAAAATCAAGAATCTTCTAGTAAGAAGAATAAAGAATGAAAGAAGTTAAATTATATTTGCTACTGAATAGATGCAATGGATCATAGTAGAGTACTGCGAACATTCATAAACAAATTAGACAATCTAGAGGAAATGGACATATTTTTAGAATTAAAAACTTTTCAAAGCTAACCCAGGGATAAAGATAAATAGGTTGCTTGAACAGTCTGAATCACAACAATAAAAACCAAAAACAAGATGGCTTCACTTGAGAATCTATTGAACTTATAAAGAAGTTTTAAAAAAGTTAAAGAAATTCCTATCTTTCCCAAACCATTACAAAATATTGAAATGGATGAACACTCCTACATATATTCCATAAGGACAATTTCTCTAAAGCTAATGAAAACAAGAGAAAAATCAAAAGAAAAAAAGAAAAGAAAAAGCCATATGAGAGACCTCCTCTTAATGAGGAACTGACTTATCAAAAGAAGATGTAACAAGGGTGACTCTAGGTCTCAGAGGAGAGAGAGAAAAAAAAAGAAGAAGAAGAAGGAGGTGGAGGAGGGGTCAAGGGAAGAGGAAGAGAGGGAGGAGGAGGAAGCGGAGGGGGAGGGGGAGGAAAGAAAATATAAAAAAAAGAAGAGAAGAAAAGAAAGAAAAAAGAAAAGAAATTAAATAAAAGAAAATAAATGAGGATGTAGCTTGGGATAAAGTAATGTATCTAGATGTAATTGAGCCACTTCAGGCAGACCTCTGCTCCTGCCAACACCTGTCCACTTACTTTTCCTGCATACAATCACCCTTCCCTTATTCCCTTTCCCCCGTTTTACCCAGATATAAAGCTAAGGAGAAATATCAGTCTGACTCCTTTGTTTGCCAGTACCTTTCAGGTTTTAACTTAGTAAATATGCCTTGGCTCTTGGAGATATGTGTCTCTCTGTCTCCGTTTTCCTTTTATCTTGACACCATATATATATGTTACAGAGGGATGGAAAATGAGAGTGAGAGGAAAGAGTACTCGCAATCAGTTTGACAACAGTAATAGCGCAAAGGCTTAGGTGGTAGTAAAGGTTCTGCGCATATAGAAATATGAAGACATACACTTGAAATGTAGATGGTATTGTAAAGCAATAAAATTTACTTGAGAATAGATCAAAACAAAAAAGGGGAAAACATCTAAACCAAATATTTGTTTTCATTATCATTGGAGAATATTAACGTGAATATATTCATATTCTTGTCTTTCTACATAACTATTTTGATTCATCTTTAAATACCATACTGTCAAGCATCTTTTACTTTAAGTAATCATAAATTATTGTAAGAAAATTTGGACTATTAATGTCCTTATAACTATTATAAGGCTAATAACATTGCGTGATTCTTAATATTTAAGTGATTTGGATCTCCTTGGTGATTGATAATATCCTGTAATAATCTTCCAAATCATTAATAAAATTAATATATGATACCACAGAGATATAAGTATTTCAGATAGAGTGACTGCATGCATGGATCTCAGAATGTGACTTATATTTTAATTTCAATTCTGCTGTGCACTTACTGTGATCTTCAAAAGTTGTCTTTGTTCCTTTTTTCCATCTCTATTCCCTCATATATAAAATAGTTTACATTTAAGTGAAACTTTTTTCAAAATAAAATTATTGGAGTGCTACTTACTTAAAATTTCAACATTAGGTAAAATACATAATACATAATGGATGAGATTTCAGGTTAGCTTGCATATGACAGAGAATGTGGTCCAGGGAGTTGAGAGGAAGAGCATCTCAAACCCAGGTTCAGGTTCTTGTCAGAATCCACTAAGAATTCAGGGATAAAGACACCACTAAGTGATAAGTCAGTTTTATTGGGAGGATAAAGGTGACCATGTACATTGTGAAGGGCTGCAGGCAAATTTGGGGATAGATTATGTTTGTAGGAATTACTGAAAAAGGAAAAAGCAGAAGTTAGTGAAAAGGGGGAAGGTGAGGGAGGAAATTGAGAGAGAGTGTGGGCACATTTTAGGAGAATCACAAATTCCCCTCAGTGGGGGAATCCAATATATATATATATGAAAGGAGGGTTAATAACTACTATTACAAAGGGTCTGGAGTGGGATGGGGATTTCATAGAAGAGGTGGAGTTTTCTTGGAATTTGGTATGCTTCTCTTTTCTGAGTATACTCCATCTTTTTGGATCAGTCTCCACAAGCATGTAAATTGTATTACAATGATAGTATAGTGAAACTGAGTGTTAGTAGGGGAATTTCAATAACCATCTTGGATTCAGTTGGTTTCCTATAGTTTTAAGGCCTTGAGGGAGTTATTAGCCTTGTGTTCAGCACATTCTGCTTTGCACTAATATAGTAGTGGAGATGGATTCTGTCTCTTCACCAATATAACCTGCCTCAAAAGTACAAACTGAGGAAGTACTTTCCTAAGTTAAATTCTACATTGACTCATAATCTATACATGTGGTATAAGCCAAGTAGTTTATATTAAATCTGAGATCTCCACCCATAATATTTCTTGTTGAATGCTTTGAAACAACCTGGGGCTTATGTGACCACACTTTGGGAAGTTAATAATCTAGACCTAGAATATGAGTAAATAGTAAATATAACTTTGGTTCCACCATGAAATTGGCTTTAAGAGGCAACTATAGAGTTACGATACTTTTAGAAACCATGGAACATCTCCTTAAGGAATAACATTTAGGTCAAGAATTCCCAGATGAGTGGAGTTAAGTAAATCAAGTCAGAAGGGTGTTCTACTAAACTATAGTAACTACATACTAAACAATTGTTTATTATTTATACTGACACTCATAGTTAATTGTTTGTTATTGTTTGATACTAAGTAGCAATTAAAATCTAACAAAAGGTATGCAGATGTACTTAGCTTTGAATCAGTAAAAGCAGCAATGCTACTTAAGAGGAATTTCAAATGTTGGTTTATGAAATAGGTTAGGTTGATTTTTCTAAAGTTTGAAAAATCTATCATAGTTTGCAGTCTAGAGTTATGTTGCAAAAGTCTTCCTTAATCTATATTTGATTTCATAAATGTCTGCATATTTTATTGAGTTTTTCAGTTACTATATAATATTGATTGTATTTGTGAGTACAATTATTTTTTTATTTTAAAATTCATTTTGAGATTTGTATTGCATATCTCTGTGGGGGGTTGAAATGAAAATTATTTTATGCATGTGCATATGCAAAATATCCAGCATAAAAATTTGCATACTACTTAATTTGTTAAGTGCTCTCTGTAATTATGCAGATAAATCCTCAGAATTTTATAAATTAAAATATATTATTCTGTCTATTGTACTATTCTATCTATTGTATTGATGACAAATTTAAAATTTAGACAAGTTAATTTCCTCATGGCCATGTAGAAAGTAAGAATTAGAAGCAAGATTTAGACCTTGGGTATGTGAATTGATGCAAAATGATATTAAGCCTTGTTTTCTGCAAACATTAAACATATGGGAATCATATGTATGCATAGATAATAAATGCAGTTGACCCATGCATATATGTGCAGGCAGGAATATAAATAGATGAATAGGTTAATAATAGACAGAAGGAATACATAAATCAGTATCTCTTATTCTCAATGACATAGACTATTGCAAGAGAGCTGAGACTATATAGCATCTTTGGCAATCATGTTATATAGTTAATTCACATAAAACTTGTCCTAGTATAGAAATGAGCTTCCCAAATCTTGCAGTACTGTAGATAGAGTTGATATGCTAAACTCACATTTCCTGATTTCTAACCTAGGTATTTTTCTATCTTTCATGATTTTAAAGTGTTTCTTTGCTCTTAGCTATATCTCCACCCATCAGAAAATCAACTTGAATTTTGAGATGGTGAAAAGTTAGTTATTCACTACATTACTTTAAATGCTAATGATTCACTTAAGCAAGTAAATTCTGATTCAACTGAGAATCTGAAACAATTAACAAAAAGCTAAATAATTTTATACATTGATCTGTGTATGATTTCATGGTCAAGAGGGTATGCATTTAATGACTTATGAATAAAAAATATATTAGAAAGCTTAATGTCATTAAATGAATGAATTTGGTTTTCACTCTTTTTCATAGTTCTATCATGTTCAAGTTAATTTCAGTAAAACGATTTAAAATTATAATGACAATTGTTTGAATGTGTACTTCATTTGAAGTTTAATAAAACTGGAATATAATCAAGGCACACAACATTCAAAATAAAAAAGTTGAAAAAACTGACTTGAGAACAGGTTTGAACATTCAATATTAATGAGAAACTGACACTAGAAAATTTAATCTAAAGGTCAGTTATAACTGACAGTCAAATAGAAAAATAATCCAAATTTAGATCCTCTTTTCTCAGATGAATTATAAATGATATTCTTTATTCAATACTGTTTGAACCAAAACAAACTGAATTTCATGGATAATGATTTTTTTACCAGTCTTTCTTTACGAAGTTCTACCTTAGTATCCCAGTTTTTACAGAATGTCGACGTTCACTCTATCAACTCATTTAATAATTTTTCTTAGCACAATTTAGGTTAATTTTACTGCTGTTATCAAAGAAGTATTGAGTCTCTTCAATTCGATTATTATTCTGGTATTTTAGAAGTTATTTTTAAATTCTACATTGTATTTTTCTGTATTCTTGCAGGTACAAAGTGGTACACTAAAAGTAGATGAACACTTGGGTCTAGTGGTGGTGCACCTGACTAAATGCACACTTCACCATGCATGCGGGCCTCCATATGAGCCCCTTCTCCCCACCTGCAGGGGGAAAGCTTCATTGACTGTTAAGCAGGTCTGCAGGTGTCTATCTTTCACCCTCATTATCTCCTCCACCTCAATATTTCTCGTTGCTCTAACAAATAAAATATAAAAAGAAACAAGAGGGAAAAATAGGGAAGGAAAATGGCTGATGGCATTTGGTGGATTCATAATGCCTGCACTGAGCACCAGCAGTAACCTTTTTCCTATCACCAGTTACTTGGTCATTGATCACTTTAACACTGAATTTGTTCTAGGATGCAGAAAACATATTTTTTTTTTGTTTAGTTTTCTCCTTTGGAGTAGAAGATGGTGTTGATAGTACTGAACATTTTTTTTTACAGAAGTCTATATTTGACAGTTCTTACCAAACTAGTTTTTCTTTTCTTTTTTTTTCAAATTTTTATTTATAAAAAGGAAACATTGACTAAACCATAGGATAAGGGGGGTGCAACTTCACACAATTCCCACCACCAGAACTCTATCCCATCCCCTCCCCTGATAGCTTTCCTATATTCTTTAACCCCCTGGGAGTATGGACCCAAGGTCATTATGGGGTTCAGAATGTGGAAGGTCTGGCTTATGTAAATGCTTCCCTGCGGAACATGGGCATTGACAGGTCCCCTCTCTCTCTCTCTCTCTCTTGCCTTTTCTCTCTCTTCTTCCCTCTCTCCCTCCCTCTATGTCCCTGCCTCCTCTTAATTTATTTTCATCTCTTTCCACATTAAATAAATATAATTAAATATTTTAAACCCCTGTAAAAAAGGACTTAATCTATATGTTTCACCATCTTCAAAAGAAAAAAACAGTCCAATATTTTATCAGTTGAATACAGTCTCACAGAAAAATAGTTTGCAGAATACAGGTCCAAAAAGGATGACAGAGGACCTAGTGGGGGTTGTATTGTTATATGGAAAACTGGGAAATGTTATGCATGTACAAACTATTGTATTTACTGTCAAATGTAAAACATCAATTCCCCAATAAAGAAATTTTAAAAAAAGATGGGAGAAGGGTGAGGGAGTTGTGCTGCTGCCTTACCACCACTGCTGGCTGCATACCCTTTTGCAAAGAATAAATACCCTGCTTCAAATCCTTAAGAAAAGAAAGAAAGAAAGAAAGGAAGGAAGAAAGAAAAATAGTTTGCATGTGTGTTTTTCTTTATTTCATTTTCTTTTTTATTGCTTAAAATCAGTTACTAAGGTTATGTATTTATGGGTACAATTTCACACTTCCTTAAAATATGTTACTATGCCATGTCCTTCATCAAAGTTTCAATATCCATCCTCCACTGTCCAGTGAAGTTCTTCTACTCTTTTAACTCTCTCACTCCTCACCCTTCTCAAACTTCAACTTTCAGCACATATAAACTTGTTTTGCAATTAAGACTTTGTTCTCTTGATTTGTTCCTTTGTATTGTACATATGCATGTGATCACCCAGTGTTTGCTTTATTCTTTCTGGTTTATTTTGCTTGGCATGATGCCCTGCGGTTTCATCAATGCTTTAGTAAAAAACAAAATATAATCCCTTCTTAGAGTTGAGTAGTACTCCAAATATGTCATATCAGTTTTATTCAATCGTTAGCACTGGGCATTTGGATTGCATGGACTTGTAAAAACTACTGCTATAAATGCAGATATAGATACATATTTTGAAATTAATCTTTTTGTATTTTTAGAAACATACATAATATTTAAGCAGATCTCCAGATGGGTACCATGCCTGGGAGTCACATTTTCTTCAATATTTTGTTTAATCTAAAGGAATCTATTTTTATTATATTTTTGAAAATTCCCTGAGTACTTTATTTGCATTATTACATTTAATCTTTACAACAAAATGATGAAGCAGACCATAATTTTAGCAGAATTAAATTTTCATTGACACCTACAGAAACTTTATCCAATAATATTATTATAGAAGGGTACATTCATCTCAAGTATTCTGGAGACATTCTGCAGTATACAAGATACAATAAAGCTAGTAAGTGTAAATAAAATTAACAGAACCCAAATAAAAGTATTTTATTTGGTCACAATAAATAGGTTTATAAATATACAAAATTTAAAAAGTTTCAGACTTATGAAAATTAAACATATATGCACACACCACCTATATATAAAGATTGAAGAAAAATAATATGAAAAGTCAAGTATTTTATATCAATCCATGTTAAAACACAGTATACTAATATTTATAGCATCCAGTTGAAATAGCTCTGAGAAGAGGTCAAAATGGCAAAGAAGAGAGAACATGTGTTTCCTCCTTCACCAAAAGCAGCAAAATTTCTACAGTACATAGAAAACACACATGGAAATGTCCTCAAATCCCTAACAAAGTTGCATAGTAAGGAACAAAAAGTCAGCATATAGGGGGGGAAAATACCTTCACCCAAGAATAAAGAAAATCTGTGCAGTAAGCCACAATTAGGAAAAGATCTTTATGGTGTTGGGATTTAATATATTGAGTAAAGGGGCAGGTTGTATTGAAATTTCAGCACTACAATCCTATGAAAATTTTATAACTACAATTTTACAACAACTACAATGAAAAAAACTAAAAAGCAGTAAACAGTATGGGAGTAGCAGAGGCAGTATTCAATGTGATCACTGCAGATTTCTGAGAGTACTGCCGATGTACACCATATTGGAATTCAGTCTGTATAGTAACAGATTCTGGAGGTAGATTCTATGAGGAACCCTCTCTTGTGAGCACATATTCTATAAGATTCTGTTTCCTGCCAGCCTAAAGGTTTGCATACTATTACTTCCTGGACTGAAGTCCTAGCTTCCTCACAGATCTGAGCCCATGTCGATATCAATCTAATGGCTGCTGAATCCTTGTGTCTCTGAACTTATAGTCAATAGTTTGATTCAACCTCAGTGCTATATTCTCCGCTAGACATTTGTGACTGCAAATCCCTTTACAATACCCATGCTCACTAAAGCATAAATTCCAAGCTCACAACGTCATGAAGCATCAAGCATACTAAGAAGACAGAGGAAATTATCCAGAGTGGTAGACCAAAATAGGAACTGGATGAAAACCAGTTACCAAAAAGATCTATGTAAATGTCTTAAAGAGAGTGTCAAAGCTACGAAAAACACTAAGGATGCTCGCCTAAGTGAAACATACATTGGAGTAAAACTTTAGCAGTGAGACAGTATGAGTCACAACATTAGTGAAGTCAAAAAGAAATCCGAGTGGTAAAATACAATAGCTGGGCTAAAATGTGAAGTAGAAAGAATTAGTAGTAGAAAAACAGAACACAAAATTTGAAGTGGTGAGATGGAGAATAGAGTAGGTGAAACCATCAAGAGTAATGCCATTCACATTATGAGTGATGGAAAAAGAAAGAGAAGCAACGCTTATTAGAAGAAATAATAGCCATTAATTTCCACAAACTAAAGAAGGAGAGGATCAGGTTCAGTAAGTTTTAAGACTTCCAAACAAAATAATCACAGACACTATTATGCACACTAAAATGGATAATAATTAAGATGGCAAAATGTAGAATTTTTAAGTAGCCACAAAACCCAAAGGAAACTTCTTTAAACTATTAGCTGATTTCTCTCTCTCGCTCTCGCTCTGTCACTCTTGCTTTCTCTTGCTCTCTCTTTTTATCTTTCTCTCTCCCTCTTATATTTTTCTTTTATTTTTTATATTGCAGAATTACATGTCGACAGGGGTTTGAATACACATCATTCCCACCACCAGAGTTATGAATCTTTACTCTTCCCATTACAATCCACCACAGTTTCCCTAAAGTTGTAGACATGGGTCAACCATCTTATCTACAACTATTTGTCCACATTTATACATAGTTGCCCCTTCTTTTTCTGATTTAATTCTCTCTTCCTCTATATGCCACTCATTATATAGTAGCTACCTTCAGATGTCCCTCTCCTTAACCTTCTCTCTCTCTGAGTGCTGATGGAGCTGGAATGCAGAGTCCTCTCATCTTGATTCTGTCACTTCTCCCCCACTGGGAATATGGATCAAGGTTGTTAATGGGGAGGAGAAGGTAGAGTTCTGGCTTCTGTAGCTGCTTCTCTACTGAGCATGGGTGTTGACAGGTCTATCCATACCCCCAGCCAGTTTCTATCTTTCCCTAGTAGACCAGAGCTCTGGAGATGGGATGTAATTCTAAGATATCTATGGTCTGGCATGCAAGGTTACTTCAAAAAATAATAAACCAAAAGATTTTAAAAGCAGTGATTATAGAAAATATATACTTATAAATACCTCTTATAAAAACAAATGACCTTGTGTATAGGGATGTGACACAATGCATAAACTAAACACCTTCCAATGTGTGAAGTATCAGGTCCAACCACAAGTAACACAGTAAAGATTGGTATTCTGCTTCTTTCTTTCTCACTCTCAGAAAATTAATGAATGTTAAAAAGAGAGAAAGAATATTTTCAAACTAATAATAAAAATTTTTCCTCTTAGGAAAATACAAAAGTAGGACGCCAAGCAGTGGCTCACATGGTTGAGCTCACATGTTACAATGCACAAGGACCCAGGTTCAAGCACTCAGTCCTCACTTGCAGGGGGAAAACATTGTGAGTGGTGAAGCAGTGTTGCAGGTGTCTGTCTCTCTCCTTCTCTACCACTCCTTTACTTCTTAATTCCTGGCTGTCTCTATCCAGTAAATAAATAATTATAATGTAAAAAATTTAAGAATTATAATTTAAAAATTTAACAAAGTCTCAAAACCTAGATATAGACAAATTCCTTAAGATAGAGCATATGTTCACATGTATCCATAAATTAGGGCAAAATATATATACCTGAAAGCAAAAATGCACAATAGTCTGTAGTGAGTCAGTATCATGGTCATAATGAAATAGTATCTACTTAGACTTAGCCTCCTCACCTACTTCCTGTTACAGTTCTCTCACTCACTCCAAAGCTAACCTTATCAAAGCAAGGACTTCAAAAGCTGAGTAAGAGCAAGAGACTGGCATACTTTAACAATGACTCTTTAATCACTATCAGGCCAATCCATCAGATGGGGCCCTAATAGGGGAGTCCTGAGACTCCCAAACAGACATGATGAGCCTAGACCTCTAATAAATCCCTCTCTCCATTGTTACCGGCCATTTCTATCAGGAACAACACAGTAGACCCCTTTGTGGGCCCTTATAGGACCTTACCCTCAACTTGGATCAACAATGGTAGAGAATGTTCAATCCTCTGAAGGGAGGATGGACAGCATATTCTGTGCTACACCTGAGGAAGATAGGTCAATATTGGAGCAGCATGTAATTTTCCTACTCATGACCACAGAATGTGAGCTCAAATATAGAGGGATGCAGAGGTCACATAGGCTCCTAAGCTGATTATGGGCCCCAAATCACATCAATTTCATGAAGTTTACAGTCAACAATATTTATACCCCTTTCCCATATTAGGGAACTTCTCTCTTCCGGGCTCCAGCTTTCTGGTCCTTTTTCCAGCCATGACATCATCTCCCCAGACAATATCTTGAATCCAGTGGTATATCAGATTTCAGGCTCTGGGGCAAAAAGAAAAAGAAAAAAAAAACTAGTAGAGCCACAGGCCCTTTGGAATTTAACTAAAATATGCCTACTACTTATCTACAAAATGGCCCCCCAAATCTTCATCTGCACTATTCCAACCCTTAGTTCCATTATTGGTCAACAATTTGTTCGGATTTATATGTTAACTCTTTTGTCAACCACCAGGTTCCAAATGCTAGCATAATACCGACCAGACTTCCCTGGACAGACTACCCCACCAATGTGTTCTGGATCTCCGTGTCCCCAGAGCTCTTCCCCACTAGGAAAACAGAGAGGCAGGCTGGGAGTATGGATCGAATTGTCAATGCCCATGTTCAGCAGGGTTGCAATTACAGAAGCCAGACCTTCCACCTTCTGCATCCCACAATGATCGTGGGTCCATACTCCCAGAGGCTTAAAGAATACAAAAGCTATCGGGGAGGGGATTGGATACAGAGTTCTGGTGGTGGGAATTGTGTGGAGTTGTACCCCTGTTATCCTATGATTTTTCAATGTTTCTTCTTTATAAATAAACATTTTAAAAAATATAAAATAGAAATGAAATAAAAATGGGAGTGAAAATAAATTTAAACAAGACAAATGAAAATACAAATACAGTACTTATTTATTTGAAATTATGAATAAAATCGACATTAAAAATTATAAATAAAAATAAATATGATTTAAGAGTGAAACATATTACTGAGCACAACTAAAAACAAGTATAAGAAAATATACAGAAATTGCAAGTAGAAAATTTAGTGAAAGGTTGGACATAACATACAACCATATGTGAGAATCCAGGCTCCAGACCAAAATAACCACAGTACAAAAAGGAGCTTCAAGAATAGCAGAAAAATACTATGGTATCTCTTGTTCCCATTTTATTTGTTTTATGTGTTTCTTGCTGAAATTAAATGGAAAGTGGAAAGATCTTGAAAAGTGTGGCTGATTTGTACAGTTGCAAAATCCCAGAATCAAGAAGAGAAAAGGAGAGAAAAAGGAAAAAATGGATGAACCAGACAACATTAATAAATTCTTTGAAAGACAAAAACAATGGATGCTTGTGAAATTATAAAATTTACAAAAAAGGAAATCTGAGCATATCTATAACATGTAATAAATTGTTATATAATATCATCTGCAGAGGAAACACTGTCCCAAACATGTACACTGGTTAATTTCACCAAATATTTAAAAAAATAATTAAGACCATCCCTCCCAACCAGTATTAAAACATTCACAGGTTTATTAACAATAGTAAAAACCAGGAAACAACCAAAATATCCTTCACGAGATGGATAAAAACGTTATGGTACTGTTGAGAAATTATACAGATGCTGTCTTTGCCCTCAGGTTTTGCCACTTCCTGTGATATTCTCGCAGTGCCCTTTTCAACCAATCCTGTCCCAACATGTCACTCCTGGTTGTTGCCCAATAAAGCCCTCCCACTTCCGTGCTCGGTCTCTCTCTCTCTCCCCCCTGGTGGTGAGGTAGCAGGAGACGGCCATTTTTTCGGCTGACTCCACGTGGCCTGAGCCACCCTGTTTGATCCGTAATAAAGATTTGTGTACTTTGCTCCGGATCTCCTCTCTCTCTTCTCCATGGCACAGCCCGACACCTGGCGCCCAAACGAGGGGCTCTACCCACCCAGAGGCAGGTAAGTATATAGCCACTTGACCCTCTGTGGACATGGGACAGGCTTTCTATCTCAGAGACGTTTCACTTGGGGCTGCACTGTGGATTCTCTTGACCGTGATCGCAGTGCTTGAGAGATGTGCAGGGTCCCCTCCCATGTCTCCTTTAAGGAGTACTGACTCTGGCCTGAGAAGCAGCTCTAGTCTAGCTGACCATGAGGCTGTCGCCCAGAGACTCCTATTTTGGCAGACATGTATTAGGCTGCTGCCACAACTTCTGCGGCCCCTCCCTCTGCCACTTTTGCCGGAGGCAGGACGCCTTCCAGGACTCCTGATACAAGATAGCAGAATCTGAAAAATTAGTTCACAGAGCCCAAAAACAAAACTTCCCTACCATTTCTTTCTCCCCCCTCACTCTCTCTAAATATCTTAAGCCTGCTTCTGTCTAACCTCTCTGCTTTCAGTAGTCTTAAACTGTGTGAGTAAAAATGGTTCAACTAAGACAGTACAGATCTAAATTTGTGTTTAAAATGACATGTCTTCATAACAAAAGTTTTTCTCCTTGTGTATTGAAGATCATGTGTATGTGTGTGTTTAAAGTTTGGTAAACATTGACTTTAAGGTTAAAAATGTAACTTTAAGGCTACATTCTTACCAGGCAAAGTTAAATGAAAAAGGTTTTCAACATTAGTTCTCATAAAGGTAAAATTAACTTACATTTAAAGTCTGAGGTAAAATTAGTTAAAAATCAATATATTTTAACTAAGTTGGTCTAAAAAAAAACAAAACCTGCGCACACCTAGGGAATCTTGAATGGATGTAACAAAAGGTTACAAAAGATGGTATTGATATGTAAACCTCTCAAATACTTTCTCAATAAGGAATGGTAGATTGCACAATGCTTATGCTAATGATTCTCATGCTTGATGCTCTAACAATAGCTCTTTGCCTTACCACATTTTATTGAGCTTAAATTGGTTAAGCAGCCTTAAAATGAAACGAGAAAGACCTTCCAAGTTTATAAGATACTTAAACCAATTATAATCATCGAGGTATCAACTACAGTGAACCTCTAACTAGTAACAAGTTTATTTTTTTTCACAAGTAAGTGATTACAACTATCAAGCCTTCATATGAAGAATCATCTGTTCATATGGTAAGGTATTAAACTATAAAAAGTTCTTCCATATACAACTTATGTGAATTAACAACATTCACATATTCTTCTACACTTAACTGATGTATCTCTTCCCCCAATATTCAGTTGGCTAAGACACCAGACCTCTTTTTCTATTAAATTATAATATTATAATTATTATATTAAATTATAATATTAAATAATATAAAATATAATTTTAATATACAATAATATGATATAATTATTATATTAAATTATAATATTATAATTTCTATTAAGCATATTATAATTCACTAAGCATTATCTTATATTAATATTATAATTCATTATCTTATATTAATATTATAATTCACTAAGCATTATCTTATATTAATATTATAATTCACTAAGCATTATCTTCTCCATTTCCAACCACTTTATCCAAAGGACACAATATAGTCATTTTTTGTTGCTGAATGATACTCTGTTGAGTATATGTACCATATATATATTATAATATTGTTCCCATGGGGGAAAATGGATAGAAATAAAGGTGATTATGCTTAGTGAAATTAGTAAAGAAGTGAAAGAACTCATATAGTTTATCTCGTATGTAGAATATAGAGACTAAAAATACATGAATTTGAGAAGAAAGAAGCAGAATTAGGAGAAGGAGAAGAAGGAGGAGGAGGAGGAGGAGGAGGAGGAGGAGGAGGAGGAGAAGAAGAAGAAGAAGAAGAAGAAGAAGAAGAAGAAGAAGAAGAAGAAGAAGAAGAAGAAGAAGAAGAAGAAAGAGAAGTGGAGGAGGAGGAGGAGGAGGAAGAAGAAGAAGTAGAAGGAGAAGAAGAAGAAGAGTTCGAGGTTGGAGACAACTCTGGTTGTCACTGCAGGAATGGACACAGAATTTTGGATTTGGATTTGGTGCATAAATATACCCTTGTTATAATTTTGTAAAGAATTATTAAATAGTAATAAAAGTTAAAAAAAACATTAGCAGAGCACATCATAATCTATGCTGAAGAAATATCATCAATGATTCAACGCCAACAACAAGGAAAAGAAAGGCAAACATAAGCCAGTGGGACTAACATCAACCTGGAAATCGTGTGCTCAACAAAAGGAAAAATCATTAAAACATAAAATAAACCTTTCTGCAACAGGGAAAGATCTTTACATGCCATATATCAAATGAAAGGCTAATAAGCAAAATATATAAAGAACTTACTAAACACATAAATGAAAAAAAAAAATCCCACTAGACTGTTCTTGAGCCAAGAAGAAATTTCTGTGTGTGTGTTTCTGTATGTGTGTGTGTGTGTGGGGGGAGCGGCATATGAAGAAATACTCATAGTCACTGATGGTAAAACAAATACAAATAAAAAAATAAGATACAATTTTACACATGTAAAAATGTCATACTTTCAAAAGGATAGAAATAACAGGTCTTAAAAATGTAGGGAAAAGGACCCTTCTATATTGTTGGCAACTTTTTACATTGATCCAATCCTTATAGAAAACAACAGTCTTGTGTTTTATCAGAACACTATAAACCTACACTATGACCTTGGCATCTCTTTCCCAGGGTTTTATCCAAAGGAAACAAAGACACCTATTGAAAGAGATCTTTAGAAACCTATGTTCTTATCAGTATGATTCACAATAGCACAAACTTGTAAAAACAATCCAGATGTCGAACAACAGATGAGTAACTATGAAAATCATATGCATAATATCATACTCCTCAGTTGTAAAAAATGAAGTCAACTCCTTTATCTAACCATAGTTGAATCTTAAATAAACCATGTTAAATGAAATAAGCTAAGAGGATAAAGACACATACAGGATAATCTCACTTATTAATGGAATTTAAGGAATAAAGAAAGGGAAAACACAGAATGATACTTGGACTGGAGGTGGTATATCCACCAAATCAAAGAGCTCAGTGGATGGAAATATGAGAGAGGGCATTGGGGTCACAGTGCATGGTGGAAAAAAAAGACCTTATGTCTGATGACCACAGAATGCATATTCAGACCTACAGGGATGTAGAGGTTACATAGACTCATATGCTAAATGTGGGACCCAGATCAAATTGATGTGGCTTACAGTCAACAATATTTATACATTTCCCCATATTTGTGAGCTACTCTCTTCCCTGATCCACCTTTCTAGCCTTTTTCCCCAGACATGATACAATCTCCTCAGACAATAAACTGCGTCCACCTGCATATCAGATGTCAGGCTCAGGCAAAAACTAATAAAGTCATGGGCCCTTTGGAATATACCTAAAATAGACCTACTAGCTATTTCCATTTGCAATATTCCAGCCATTAGGTTCATGATTAATCAACAGTTTGTATGGCTTTATATGGTAACTCTTCTTCAGCCACTAGGTTCCAGATGCTACTATATGATGCTAACCGGACTTCCTGGGACAGTCGACCACACCAATGTGCCCTGGAGCTCTGCTTCCTCAGAGCCTTGCCCCCTAGGGAAAGAGAGAGATAGGCTGGGAGTATAGATTAACCTGTCAATGCCCATGTTCAGCAGGGAAGAAATTACAGAAGCCAGACCTTCCACCTTCTGCACCTCATAATGACCCTGGGTCCATACTCCCTGAGGGATAAAGAAGGGGAAAGATATCAGGGGAGGGGGTGTGATACAGAGCTCTGGTGGTGGGAACTGTATCCCTCTTATCCTATGGTCTTGTCAGTGTTTCCATTTTATAAATACATAAACAAACAAAAAAGGCCTTATATAGGAGTGAGGGTGTTTTGAGGACACCTATCATAGAGAAGTGAGCAATTTGTGTCAAAAAGTGTACAGCAAATTATAACCCCTAAATTATTTGAAAATAAACTCATTTTAAAAGAGAAATAAATTCAACTTTTCCATGTACTAAGCACTACATGTAGACACAATCCATTGAAGAGATAAATGATTCAAGTACTGCCATACATCTTTTTCTATCATTCCTTTTTTTAAAGATTAAAAAAAATTTTTTTACTAATATTTATTTATATTCCCTTTTGTTGCCCTTGTTGTTTTATTGTTGTAGCTATTATTGTAGTTGTTACTGATGTCATCATTGTTGGACAGGACAGAGAGAAACGCAGAGAGGAGGGGAAGACAGAGAGGGGAGAGAAAGAGAGACACCTGCTTCACTGCCTGTGAAGTGATTCCCCTGCAGGTGGGGAGCCAGGGGCTCGAACCGGGATCCTTCTGTCTGTCCTTGGGCTTTGTGCCACGTAACCACTGCACTACCACCTGACTCCCTATATCATTAATTTCATAGTTCTCTAGGTTAAGGATAAAATATACTGATACTTATCCTTAGTGGAATTTGGAAATGTAGATCTTTGATAACAAGAATCTCATGTGTTAACATAACCTTAATAAAATGATACTGGAAAATTATAGTTTTCTTATATTATATACAAGGATTAATGAGTCAAACAAAATAAAATTAATTTCCTATCAGTGTGGTTTCTTGAAGACTGTTGCCTATATTTTTATGAGATTAAAAACAAGAGATGGAGCCAAAATCTAGTAAGTCAGAGTCAGTAGAATGCTTACAGTAACATAAGTGACAAAGTGTCAGTGATGACTGAGATGACAAATGACTACATGTATATTAATAAGCACTAGACAATATTCAATCACTGTCCAATATTCTTAGTCATGCTGAAGGACAATACAATCTTCAAATGCAGCACCTCAGAGAGGAAGTATGACTGTCACAAAACAACTTCTATAACTTAGAAAGTCAGCACAAAAGTGGCAAGGTTATGCCTATCTTGGTAGAAGGATCAAGAACAGCTACATATTATTATATCCATATTATAGGGGAAAAACAGTAATCTTCCAATTTACGTATTGATACTTTTGGATCCCATAACTGTTCTCCAAATGAGAAAGTTTGTGTGTGTACTGCTTAGAAAGCAAAAAGGCATTTTATAAAGCATGCAATGGGTTCATTGTGAATGAACTGAACAAATGTTTAATATCTTCATTAGTACAAAGTAATATTAATAACATTGTAGAATATAATTATGCTTCTATTACATTTAATCCCAACATAAACTGCATTTATACATTTTTATTTAAAATGACCAAGTCATATGGAAATAATGTATAAAAATATAATACAGCTATTCTAATTGTAATTCTTGATTCATATATAACAACTGAGAAAAATCCATTTTTTCTTAAGATAACTGTCTTTCAGCCATTATTTATCAGAGAAGAAATACCAAATATAACAGAAGCACATATAGTATCTGAATCTAATATATCTTCCTTTGTTTAATATATGCAATTACTAAATCAAGGCCATCATTTTATATATATATATATATATATATATATATATATATATATATATATATATATATTCCCTTTTGTTGCCCTTGTTATTTTATTATTGTAGTTATTATTATTATTGATGTAATTGTTGATGGATAGGACAGAGAGAAATGGAGAGACACTGAAGGGAAGACAGATGGGGAGAGAAAGATAGACAGCTGCAGACCTGCTTCACCTGAAGCGACTCCCCTGCAGGTGGGGAGCCGGGGGCTATAACAGAGATCCTTACACCTGTCCTTGAGCTTTGCACCACCTGCACTTAACCTGCTGCGCTACTGCCTGACTCCCCTAGGACATTATTTTCCACAAATGTAGCATGCACTAGTATGTAACTGAGGAAGTGACTCAGGCTAACACTCAGGGTTTGTACTTATGAGTTTCTAGGTTCTAGCCCAGTATCATCTATTCCTGAGTGAAGTGCATCTCTGGTCACATTATGTCCCTGTTTCTCTCTATGTCTCTGGTTTACACCAAATTAAAAACAAATTCAAAAATTTTTCCTGTAGTTTACATCTGTAAGCTTTTTCTCTTTCTAGTAATTTCTTTACTGGGAGAGAGGACTTGTGTATTTTATCAAATTTCTTCTATAAATTCCCTTATTCTAGATGTAACACTTCTAAAATTATGCATAGCTTAATTGTTGAGATAACATTTATGATTAAACAGTATTAGTACTGAAAAAAACAACACCTTTTAAAATCTTGTTTGTGAAATGATCCTAGGAGCATTAGATTCCAGACTTTATAATTGAGTGAGAAGAATGAATAATTTTGCATCACTTATCTCTAATTTATGTAAAATTAATTCTCATTAATTTAAGTACAATGATTTTATTGATATATATATATATACATATATATTCTCTGATAAATATATTCACTACCTCCATAGTGTTAAGTTGAATCGAAAGGTTGAATATGAATAAAGGAATTTTATGACACATTTTATGGGATAATTCAATAGTATATTTGTTTAGGCAGAGGTATATAAAATATGGCCTTAATTTATACAAGACTAAACTCAACTACTTGTTCATTTAGGCCTCTTATTTTAGAATTTTAGTAATAACTCCTATAAAATGATTCTCAATACATTTAATAAGACATTTATGGACAGGTTATTCTCCTCATTCTATTTAATTTTTGTTGAAATATTTTATAACCATAAACTTAATCTATCAACCATCTGCAATGTAATATTTTTGTATATTTGAATGTATGCTAAACCAAAGATAATTTTAGAAATTCTCTCTGTTCAGAAAGAAAGCTTGAACCTTTTTTACCTTCATATCCCTCCAGTCAAATTTGTTGTTGGTAGAATTTTGTTCAGATAGAAAAAGAGAGGCAAAAGGAAAGAAGGAAAGATACCACAAAGTTTTTCTCAATGTACCAGGGCCAGATTCAAGACTGACTCAAACTCATGACAAAGCAGTGCAAATAACTTCTTTTATTTATTTAAAAATTTATTTATAAAATGGAAACACTGACATAGACCATAGCATAAGAGAGGTACAATTCCACACAATTCCCGCCACTGAAACTCCATATCCCATTACCTCCCCTGAGAATTTTCCTATTCTTTATCCCTCTGGGAGTATGGACCCAGGGTCATTATGGAGTGCAGAAGGTAGAAGGTCCAGCATTTGTAATTGCTCCCCCGCTAAACATGGGCATTGACAGTTCAATCCATACTCTCAGCCTGTCTCTCTCTTTCTTTATCCAGTGGAGTAGGGATCTGGGGGAGCAGGGCTTCAGAACATGTTGGTGGGGTCATCTGCCCTGGGAAGTCTGGTACTAACTTCTTATACTCTATAGATTTCCCAGTTTCTGAGTGTCATGCACATGGGATAATATATACATGTATTTTTTGCTATTGGCTTCTTTCTCTTAACATGCTTTCAAGGTTTACTCCATTTTGTGAAATAGGAGACACGATCATGCTGACCTAAGAAAAGAAACAGTGAAAAAAAAAAAACTCCTAAAACAGTATTCTAAGATAAACCTCAAAGTAGTACATGCTGTACAACTTTCAGAGGCAAACCTCCATGGTGATATGTGCTGGCAAACAGCTCTCTGAGGAATATCCCAGTGTTCTAAGTGTTTAAAGACCACCACTAGATGCTTCTGACCTTCTCCCAGACTAGATTAAAGGAAGAGACTGACCCAAGCCAAAAAGACACAAAAATTAAACAATTGGATGACAAATCCAGATTCATGGGGCAGTAGGCCAAAAATTGCTATATAATAATGCTACAATAAATGTGCTCAGGGTTCCATTCCTTGAAAGGTTCCAAGGTTCCTTGCCTAGGGGTTTCATTTCCCTCCCCCTCTTTGGACCCCACAGAGCTGGACTCTGCATTGTGATATCTAAAAATAATAGTTCATTTAACAGATATACTACATTTTCCATTCAACTGATAAATGAGCATTTAGTTTTCACCTTCTGTCTACTATGGGAACTCTACTTTTAATTACCTGAAAAGCTTTCACACTGCTTCCCAGGTGACTACAAAAGTTAACAAATCCACCAACAGTACATGAACATTATATATTTTCCACATTCTGGTCAGTACTGACTTTTATAGCTCTTTTAAAATTATTTTATTGCAGGATTAATGGTACATAGTTACAGTTGTAGGTACATGGGTACAATGTCTCATCTCTCTATGATAGCTGCCTACAGAATACTCTCATATCCAGTTTAGGTCCTTTTCCACCATCATGCACCATGACCTCAGTGCCCTGTCCAACCCTTCCCTTCCCTTCCCATCTTCTTCAGTCTTTTGCTTTGTTTCAATGCACACAATTAAGGCTTCACTTTGAGAGCTGGATGGTGGTGCACCTGGTTGAGTGCACATGTGACAGTGTGCAGGGAACCAGGCTCAAGCTCCAGTCCCGACCTGGTGGAAAGCTTTGCGAGTAGTGAAGCAGGTCTGCAGCTCTCTCTCTCTCTCTCTCTCTCTCTCTCTCTCTCTCTCTCCCTTTCTCCTTCCCTCCCTCCCCCTTCCCCCTTCCCTCTTGATTTCTGGCTTTTTCTATCCAATAGATAAAGAAAAAAAAGTTTCCCATAGGGTATTTCACTGTCCCAAGAATGCTATATGGTATGTTTATTCATCCCACCTCTGGCAAACTTGATTAAGATAGTTTCTTTTCTTTTCTTTTCTTTTCTTTTTTTTTGCCTGTGTGAGCATGTTTTTTAATATATTTTTTTTATTCCTTTGGTGAAGAGATTTTTAATTTCATTGTTACTTGTCATTGTTTTTATGTTTTGTTTTTATTTTGTATCTAATTTATTTTCCCTCCCTTTGCTGATTTTGATTTTATTGCCCTTGTTTTTTTTAATTGTTGTAGTTATTGTTGTTATTGATATCGTGGTTGTTGGATAGGACAGAGAGAAATGGAGAGAGGAGGGGAAGACAGGGGGAGAGAAAGATAGACACCTACAGACCTGCTTCACCGCTTGTGAAGGAACTACCCTGCAGGTGGGGAGCCGGAGGCTGGAACCAGGATCCTTATTGGTCCTCGCTCTTTGTGCCACGTGCGCTTAACCCGCTGCAATACCGCCTGACACCCATGATTTTGATTTTAATCTGTTCTTATTTTTGGATATTTTTTATTTGTTTTTTAATGAATGATACATACAGAGAGGAAGAAATAGAGATGGCAGAGCAGTGTTCAGCTTTGACTTATGACAGTGCTTCAGATTAAACCAGGAATCTCAGAGCGTATAGCATTGTAATCTTTTGCAGAACCATTATGCTATCTCCCCACTCTCATCTATTATTCTATTTCTTATAGGTGTGATGATTAGCTATTTATTTGTAATCTATTCTCAAAGGTAGTTCAGTGATAAAGCATATGCCTTGCATATGTGAGACGCTTTAATACATATAATAAAAAATAAAGACAAAACAAATAGAGCACCACAATAACAGAAAAGTGCCTTGATCTCTTGCTTTCTCATAAAATTTTTTTGATATAATGATGCACATTTTAACAATAACCAAGTTATTAACTATACACAAACTAAAGTGCAAGTTGTCTGAACTGGAAAATTTACTGTAGAACATAAATCCTCTCAGACAGTGCACTGACTTCATCATGGACAGGATCTAGGTTTGAGCCTTGCCCCCAGGTCACTGAAGGATTTTACACTAGTAATATAGTCCCCTAGTACAACAATAGTCAACAAATTTCCACAGAGAACACAGCTAGGACCACCAGGAATAAATGAAGTTCTCTGAAAGTGGGTGCAGGCAAACACACAGACATTGAGTAGGGGAAGGAAGAGATTTGACTTCTCAGGTTGTAGGTGTGAGCCTTCTGAGCCATTATTATCCAAGGTGAAAGCAGTCACCATTGTACTAGATAATTTGAAACTGCTGGAGAGTGGAGAAGCTACCTTTCTGTAGGCCCTGGTGCCAGGAAATTTCTCAAGAGAGCCAAGGTGTTGAATTGATCTCTTCCACGATAGAGAAGATACCGAACAATAGGCAGCTTTGTTCAACAGAATCAGTAAAGCAAGGGCTGCTTTGCCCATGGAGGAACCCCTTGGGTGAAAAATTACAAAAGAACTAGTTGAGAAGTTGAGGCGTTGTTTTTGCTGGGTATGGCAGAAAGAAATTTTTTACCCCGACTGCTCAGCTTCTGATGGAGCACGGATATTGCTTGGAACTTGCCCATGTGGTATATACCTACCAACACTCCTCCAGACACACTGAAACAGTCCTCAAGAATAATAAAAGGGGAACCCTGAAATAAGGAGAAGATCTTTGCATAGCACATATTTGATAAAACATAGACATAAAAATACATAAAGAACCATACTGTTCAATAACAAAAAGCCAATAACCAAATGAAAATGTAGATGTTTAACAACAAACAGAAAATTATTAAAAGACACAGAATTTGGAAACTAAACAACATGCTCCTTAAGAACCACTGGGTCAGAGACTCACTCAAGCAGGAAATTCAAATGTTCCTGGAAACTAATGAAAATGAAGACACAACCTATCGAAATATTTGGGACACAGCTAAAGCAGTACTGAGAGGGAAACTTATAGCCATACAGTCACATATTAAACACCAAGAAGAAACCCAAATGAACAACCTTACTGCACACCTCAAGAACTTAGAGGAAGAGGATAAAAGGAACCCAAAAGTAACCAGAAGGACAGAAATCACTAAAGTTAGAGCAGAAATAAACAACATCGAAAATAAAAGAACCATACAAAAGATCAATGAAGCCAAATGTTGGTTCTTTGAAAGATTAAGAAAAATTGACAAACCCCTAGCCAGACTAACCAAACAAAAAAGAGAGAAGACTCAAATTAATAGAATTGTAAACAATGGAGGAGATATCACAACTGACACCACAGAAATCCAGAGAATCCTGCGAAACTTCTATAAAGAACTATATGCCACCAAGCTAGAGAATCAGGAAGAAATGGAACAATTCCTAGAAGCATATGCCCTTCCAAAACTGAACCAAGAAGCACTACAAAATCTAAATGCACCAATCACAGACAAAGAAATTGAAACCGTTATTAAGAATCTCCCAACAACAAAAGTCCTGGAACAGATGGCTTCACAAACGAATTCTACAAAACTTTCAGGAAACAGTTAATACTTCTTAAGCTAGTCCATAAGATTGAAGAAACAGGAATACTCCCTTCCACCTTCTATGAAGCCAACATCACCCTGATACCAAAAGCTGATAGGGACAGAACAAAAAAGGAAAACTACAGACCAATATCTCTGATGAACATAGATGCCAAAATATTAAACAAGATCTTGGACAACCGGATAAAGCAACATATCAAAAAGATTGTTCATCACGACCAAGTGGGATTCATCCCAGGAATGCAAGGCTGGTTCAGCATCTGTAAGTCAATCAATGTCATTCAGGACATCAATAAAAGCAAAGCCAAAAACCACATGATTATCTCAATAGATGCAGAGAAAGCCCTTGACAAAATCCAACACCCATTCATGCTCAAAACTCTACAAAAAATGGGAATAGATGGGAAATTCCTCAAGATAGTGGAGTCTATATATAGCAAACCTACAGCCAACATCATACTCAATGGACAGACGCTGAAAGTCTTCCCCCTCAGATTGGGGACTAGACAGGACTGTCCACTGTCACCGTTACTCTTCAACATAGTATTGGAAGTTCTTGCCATAGCAATCAGGCAAGAGAAAGAAATCAAAGAGATACAGATTGGAATGGAAGAAGTCAAGCTCTCACTATTTGCAGATGATATGATAGTATACATAGAAAGACCTAAATAATCCAGCAGAAAATTACTGGAAGTTATTAGGCAATATAGCAAGGTATCAGGCTACAAAATCAATGTACAAAAATCAGTGGCATTTCTTTATGCAAACACTCAATCTGAAGAAGATATCCAGAAATCACACCCATTTACTGTTTCAGCAAAATCATTCAAATACCTAGGAATAAAGTTGACCAAAGAAGTGAAAGACTTATATGCTGAAAACTATGAGTCGCTACTCAAGGAAATAGAAACTGATACCAAGAAATGGAAAGATATCCCATGCTCATGGATTGGAAGAATAAATATCAAATATCAAAATGAATATTCTACCCAGAGCCATATGCAAATTTAATGCAATACCCATCAAAGTTCCACCAAGCTTCTTTAAGAGAATAGAACAAACACTACAATCATTTATCTGGAACCTGAAAACACCTGGAATTGCCAAAACCATCTTGAGGAAAAGAAACAGAAGTGTAGGCATCACATTCCCAGACCTTAAACTATATTATAAAGCCATCATCATCAAAACAGCATGGTACTGGAACAAAAATAGGCACACAGACCAGTGGAACAGAATTGAAAGCCCAGAAATAAATCCCAACACATATGGGCATCTAATCTTTGATAAGGGGGCCTAAAGGATTAAATGGAAAAAGGAGGCCATCTTCAATAAATGGTAATGGGAAAACTGGGTTGTAACATGCAGAAGAATGAAATTGAACCACTTTATCTCACCAGAAACAAAAATCAACTCCAAATGGAGCAAAGACGTAGATGTCAGACAAGAAACAATCAAATACTTAGAGGAAAACATTGGTAAAACACTTTCCCACCTACACCTCAAGGACATCTTTGATGAATCAAACCCAATTGCAAGGAAGACTAAAGCAAAGACAAACTAATGGGACTACATCAAATTGAAAAGCTTCAGCACATCCAAAGAAACTATTAAACAAACAAAGAGACCCCTCACAGAATGGGAGAAGGTCTTCACATGCCATACATCAGACAAGAAACTAATCACCAAAATATATAAAGAGCAAACTTAGCAACAAAAAGGCAAATGACCCCATCCAAAAATGGGCAGAGGATATGAACAAGACAATCACCTCAGAGGAGATCCAAAAGGTTAACAAACATAAGAAAAACTGCTCTAGGTCACTGATTGTCAGAGAAATGCAAATTAAGACAACACTAAGATACCACCTCACTCCTGTAAGAATGGCATACATCAAAAAGGACAGCAGCAACAAATGCTGGCGAGGATGTGGGGACAGAGGAACCCTTTTACATTGCTGGTGGGAATGTAAATTGGTACAGCCTCTGTGGAGAGCAGTCTGGAAAACTCTCAGAAGGCTAGACATGGACCTTCCATATGATCCAGTAATTCCTCTCCTGGGCTTATACCCCATGGACTCCATAGCACCCAACCAAAAAGAGGTGTGTACTCCTATGTTCATAGCAGCACAATTCATAATAGCTAAAACCTGGAAGCAACCCAGGTGCCCAACAACAGAGGAGTGGCTGAGAAAGCTGTGGTATATATACACAATGGAATACTATGCAGCTATCAAGAACAATGAACCCACCTTCTCTGACCCATCTTGGACAGAGCTAGAAGGAATTATGTTAAGTGAACTAAGTCAGAAAGATAAAGATGAGTATGGGATGATCCCACTCATCAACAGAAGTTGACTAAGAAGATCTGAAAGGGAGACTAAAAGCAGGACCTGATCAAATTGTAAATAGGGCACCAAAGTAGAAACCCTGTGGTGAGGGGTAGACATGCAGCTTCCTGGGCCAGTGGGGGGTGGGAGTGGGTGGGAGGGATGGGTCACAGTCCTTTGGTGGTGGGAATGGTGTTCTTGTACACTCCTAGCAAAATGTAGGCATATAAATCAGTAGTTGATTAATATGAGAGGGGGAAAATCAGTTGTATGTCTCAAAGTTTTTCAAAACACAAACTGAATCTTTTTAATATATAGGCTGTGTATTTGATATGCGGACTCTCTCAAAAGCCTAGAGCAAGTAGATTAGAAGCATCCAATAGCACAGCTATATAAAAGATACTGGGTACTGTACAGCAAACCATAACAAAAGGACTTTTCAAGTTTAACCCAATTACCAAATAATGTTATGATAACATTAACTATTGATTGTGGTTTTGAACCCTAAGACAGCAGGAACCTCACATCTCCACTATAGAGTCCCTACTTCCCCTAGTTCTGGAACCCTTGGATAGGGCCCACTTTCCCGCATGCATCTCCCAATCCATACCAAATAATATTGCATCCGCTGATCACAACCTAACCAACACAACGATTGCCACCTCAACATGCTTCACCTCAGACTGTGTCCAGAGGCTTCACGTGTGGAATGACAACCCTTCAGCTTCATTACTCGGTAAGACCTTTCCTTTTATAGTACACTCTAATTTCATCTCAGGTGGTTCACTTTCTAACAAAATCCCATAACCTAGATATACACCAGTTTCTGTGAGAGAGAGCTTATGTTCACATGTATCCATAAACTACTGCAAAATATATACCTGAAATCAGAAGTACACTAGAGTTTGCAGTGAGTACCTCCCTAACACTTCCTCTCCACTATTCCAAGCTTTGGGGCCATGATCGCTCAACAAATTTTTTGCCTTTGTATGTTAACTCTCTTTTCAATCACCAGGTTCCAGATGCCACCAGGATGCTGGCCAGGCTTCCCTGGATTGAAGACCCCACCAATGTGTCCTGGAGCTCAGCTTCCCCAGAGGCACACCTTACTAGGGAAAGAGAGAGGCATACTGGGAGTATGGACCGACCAGTCAAAGCCCATGTTCAGCAGGGAAGCAATTACAGAAGCCAGACCTTCTACCTTCTGCAACCCTCAGTGACCCTGGGTCCATGCTCCCAGAGGGCTAGAGAATGGGAACGCTACCATGGGAGGGGGTGGGTTATGGAGATTGGGCGGTGGGAATTGTGTGGAGTTCTACCCCTCCTACCTTATGGTTTTGTTAATTAATTAGTTAATTAATCCTTTCTTAAATAAAAAAACATAAAAAGAAAAAGTTGATGAATGATTTGAATAAATACTTCTTAAAAAAAGACGTAAAGATGACCCACAGATATAGGAAACTAATATTCCAGGTCATATGGTGACACAGCCAACTGAGTAAACGTATTTCATTGTGCAAGGACTTGGATTCAACCCCCACGCCCCCAGGTCTCTACTTGAAATGGTGAAGGTTTGAGCGAGTTGAAGATACTGCAGCTTTCTCTTTTTATTTCCCTCTCTATATCACCCATTCCTCTTGATTTCTCTCTGTCTCTAGTCTATAAATAAATATATAGACTATAGATAGATGATGATTAAGATAGATAGATGATAAAATTAAAAAGAATAAGGTCCATATTACTTATTATCATAAAGAAACACATTTGAGCCACAATGACTGGCTGGTGGCCACACTTCATTCACTAGGTGACTTGCTTGAGAGCACATCCATATTCATAGAAAAGGCTATAAATTAAAAATAAATTAAAAAAAGAAAAGGCTATAGATATGCCTTTATTTGTGTAATTGACATTGAATATTCCTTTATTTATGTGCAGACAACACAGCTGATTCATGGGCTGCTGAGATCCTGTCTTCCAGTCCTAGAAGTCCAATAAGTCTCCAGAGAGCTGTACTTCCCTGGAGATTGGGTGGGGTTTATCTTTGGAATATGGCCATGCATGTTCTCAGTTGGAGGTACAATGCAGCTTAACTCTGGAATGTAGACTCCTAAAGGAAACTTATTCCCACTTAAGTCAGTAGGCTTTAAGACATGAGAGTGCGGGAGTGATGGGAATAGAGTAAAAAATAAAATAAAATAAAAAAATAAACTCAAAGCTCCCTTCTTTTTACTGTCCAATGTTCTATGGAGTTAACATAAACTAGAGCTTTCCTGCATAATCTCCTTGCATCTCTTTCTTTATAGCTTCTCTTATGCTGGCTGTAGTCTGGTGTCTACTCAACCTTGTCAGGATCTGAGAGTTCTTTAGTGGAGAAATATCCCAGACCTGCCTTCACAGGGCAATTTTGGCTCAGCCCTCTCCAACCCCCAATCCCAGCCTGGTTGGGACATTTTAACATCATATTGGTCGGCAACTTTATGTGAATTGACACCAGCAAAGGAACTTTGGTTGAACAAGTTTCCTCGAACTGAGGTAATATTCAAAGTAGGATGCCATTTCAAACAGGAATAAATGTAAAACAGTAAATACAATGTAATGGAAATACAATACAATGTTGATGTGATAAAAATTAATTCAGATATTGAATATTTCTCTTCATTTTCTCTAGATGTATGGCATTAACAAAATACATTGAATTTTTTAAAACATTATTTGATTCCTACTTGGAAATATTGACTTTTCTAACTAATTCAGAAAAATAAATAATAGTCTCCCTAAACATAGTGCACCCAATAAGAAAAAATACATATCTTTAATATTTAAACAGTGTTTACTTCTGCTACATTATTTATGCCTTCACTACTCACCATTGTTGAAAAGTTCAAATATCTTCAGTTCCACATGAAAGGGATAAATAACAATGGTAGTATAGTATTACCAGTAGATGAACTTTTTAGTAATTTGTAAAATTTTATAGTACTCTGTAAAGTTACATAAAACTCTTTCTGTGTTTATTTTAAACCTCAAAACATAACAAGGTGCACAGTTGTCAATGTTTGTATCCTATAGTGCTGCCTCTGTAAAAGTAAGCTCAATGGAATAAGATAATCTGCAATAAAAACTTTGGAAGGAGACAAATATCCAAGATGATGACTGCCTAGCAACTCTGGGATTGCTTTCTGTGAAATTGTGACAACAATGGAAAATGGAAAAATATATGAACAGACAAAAACAGTCCTTGGAGCATTAAAAGTCCAAAGACAAAGGAAGAGAAGTACATGTAACCAAAATGAGATGACAAAAGAGAGGTATTAATCCGTTCCACACAGGGTTTGGCACCTTTGCATGAAGGATTCAGGGCTACTGAAAACACATGCAGCCCTTCCAGATTTTCGGTGTTGCTAAACCAGCCAAAGTTCCCACCCGAATCCCCTCTGCTGCAAGAGTCCATTTAGTGCAGGCTCCACACAGTTACAACAGTGTTTCTTGCCAGTTGACTGTCTCTCTTGGCCATCCCATGGTCAAGCCATACTGGGTGCAATTGTCTGTTATTCCCTGTTCTTCCCTTCCCCATAGCTTGTGTTTAACCAAGGTCCTCTCTAATATTCAGCAGCTGCTGATGCACACAGCACCCACTCCCACACTGTATAGCCAATTAAAAAGTGGATGAAGAATATGTACAAAATCTTCATGACAGAAAAGATACAGAGGGTCAACAAACATAAAAAAAAAGTGCTGGAAGTCACTAATGATTAAGGAAAAGCAAATAAAGATGACAATGAGATGTTCCTTTACACCAATGAAAGTGTTATACATTAGAAAGGATAAAAACAACAGATGTTGTAGAGAATCAGGGGGCTGGTGGAGGAAACCTTCTGCATTGCTGGTGGGAATTTGAATTTGCATAAATCCTGTGGAAAACAGTCTGTTGATTTTTCTGAACACTAGAGACTTCTGAAGGCATAGCTATAGAGTAGGAGCCATTTCAGACCAATTTCCTATAAAACTAGGAAAAACAACACAAAAATAACCTGAAAACTCAACAAAATATAACCAGAGTTCCTTTAGAAACTCACTAAGGGGTAAGTGAATACAGACATGAATGGTCAATGGGTGGAAAAGGGGTGAGAAAGAGATCCTTGGAACTCAAGAAGCCATATTTAGTGAGGGCTGGCTCTGAACCAGGAGTGGGGAGTGGAGCAAGTGAGCACACGACCAGTGATGGAAGAAGATCAAAGATAGCATTCTGTTTCAAATTGAATTTCATTTCTCTGAGACCACTGGCAGTCAGTCCGGTGTTAGGCATAATCAACATACAGCTACTAGACAATAGGAGAGAGAATTTGGGGTCCATCCCCAATAAGTAATGTACCTGTTGTGTGACTAAATCATATCCCTTTATCAGTCTCTACATTTTCCCTTATATTTCTGTAATCTCTATTATCTCTCTTAAGTGAATGATTAAATAAAATATTTAGATATTATTGAAGCCCCCAGGGCAAATTAGAACAAAATCCAACCAAGTTCTCAGTAGCAATGCAAGGGATTATGAACTGAGTTCTTTCACCTAAGGGGTTGAGTTAAAGCAAAAGTAACTGTCAAATTTTACAGCTGTGAACTCTGAAAAAAACTCACTTACCTACAAGAGGGTCTAGGCAAGCATGATCAAAGGATTAAAAATATATGAGGGAGGGACCACCCAAAGACTTAAGCCATGCTCAGCATAAGGGTCCAAAAGCAGATGAGTGGACAAGAAGATGTGATATACACTAAACAGAATATTAATCCATTGTTAAAATGTCGTAACTTGAAGAAATAATATTAAGTGTTATAAACCCAAATGAGAACTAGTACTGGATGAATTCACTTACAGATGGAACTTAAGAAATAAGGGGGAGGGAGAATGAATGACAGAAATGGAAAACACATAGTGAAACTTGGAGTCAGTGTGGTTTATTGCATCAAGGCAAAGGGTCCTTGGGAAGAGATAGGAAGAGGTGGAAAGAACTTTGGGATTCTAGCATACTATGATGAAAAAGCCTGTGATTTTGGAGTGAGAATGTTTTATAAACACCTGTGATGAGAAACTGTATCCATGTATCAACAACTATACTATAAAACACTAAATCTCCTAGAAAATGATTTGGAAAATAATATCCTTGGAAGGTCTTTTACAACATTGTGGCAAGACTTTAGACCTATATAATGACCTGCAAAGAAAAAAAAAAAACTCATGTATGTCAGTAACTGCATCTGGAAAAGCTTCCCCACAGACAGGTAAGCCCAGGATGCAGCCCCCATCTAAAATTTGGTCTCTTGTTTATTGATGCTTAATACAATTACATCATAGAAAGCAAGTTAGTCAAGTATAAACAATTCAAGGATATGTATGCTTTACATGACTCCCATGATCCTGTTTCATAGGACTTTCATCCTGTACCTCGGACATTTCAATCTGTACCTCAAGCAATCTACTCTACAGGCATTATGTCATACATTCATATTTATTCACACCTTAGCTATCATAACACCTTGCTTAGTGAGGCATGGTTACCACCAGAAGGTTTAAGGTCAGACTCCTATATGGAAGGTTTTGCTTCAGACCTTCCTTTCTGAGACAAAATAACAAGAACCACTTTGCTTCAGGCCATAATAAGTAGGGCAGTTTTACAGTTCACAGCCTTCATAATTGCAAATCTCAGTTGCATGCATCAAAGCTATAATGATTTCTAGGGCCCTTTCATAACTTGTTTTCAACACAACATATGTTGTCTGCTATCATCACATCAGTGAAATAGTAGTTAAATTTCAATTACTGATCAAACTTTAAGACTGTGTAATTGTTTAGATCTATTTTGCTTAATTATTATATCTTTTCACATTTCTACTTAAATTGCAGTAGAGAGGAAAAATGTAAAATTTCAATATTAACACACATATATTTTTCCCTCCAGGGTTATTGCTGGGTTTGATGCCTGCACCATGAATCCACCGCTCCTGGAAGCCATTTTCCCCCCTTTTTTGTTGCCCTTGTTGTTGTAGCCTCATTGCGGCCATTATTGTTACCATTGTTGATGTTGTTCGTTGTTGGATAGGACAGAGAGAAATGGAAAGAGGAGGGGAAGACAGAGGGAGAGAGAAAGATAGACACCTGCATACCTGCTTCACTGCTTGTGAAGCAACTCCCCTGCAGGTGGGGAGCCGGGGACTCGAACCGGGATCCTTACGACAGTCCCTGCGCTTTGCGCCACATGCACTTAACCCACTGCGCCATACCCCGATCCCCTATTAACACAATATTTACTAGCTTTAAATATTTATATTGCCACCAGTTTTCATGGGGGCTCAGTGCCTGCATGATGAATCCATCATTTACAGAGGTTATTTATGTTTTTCCTTTTACTTTTTATAGAGCTGGATAAAAATTGAGAGTATAGAGTAGGAGGGAAACACCTGTAGCCCTGCCTTACCATTTGTGAAGCTTCATTCCTGTAGGTGTGGATTAGAAACTTGTACCCAAGTCTTTGCACATGGTAAACTGGGTACTCTATAGGGTGCTCTACCACTTAACTTTATATACTAGATTTTACTGTACAACTTTCAAATAGAGTGTATCATGTTAATTACCTACCACTATATTTTCTTCTTTTAAATTTTGATTTCTGGAGTTTAGTCATCTTAAAAGGGTTAAAACCATTAAATCCTCATCCCTGAATACAACTGGTTTGATTTCCATGTGTGACTGACAAAAGAGCATTTGAATATTATAAAACTACCCAGCCTTGCTGTCCTCAGCCAGTTCATAAATTTACCTCACACTCGCAGAGTCACCTTCTAGTCACATTTGTGCTGGAGTGGCCTACATGTGAACTGAAGCTATTTAGGTACCTCACTTTTTTTCTATCAGACATTTAGACTCAGTGCTTTATAAAATATTGCACAAGTCCAACAAGTGACTGAGCAATGTTTAGCTCTTTCAGACCCACAGACTTTCGTCTGTCTGTCTCCTTGCAAGTTTATTCCTTCACTATATGCATTTTCACGCCTGTGTAGAACCAGCAAGATTAGTCACACATGAAAAAACCACACAGAAAGAATTTGAATCATACCAACCAATTCACCAATGAACAATTTTCAGAACCATGCACATGAGTCAGCTTGTAACAGCCTTAAAAATTATAAATCATACAGGAAACTAACTGTCATGGGCATATTAAAATTCCTTAAATGTAGGGCTGGTTTTCTATGACAGTTGTGTTTTTTATAGCAATATATAGCTCTAAACTGTTCTCTTTTAACACAGACATATCTGAAATACTACAAGCACCAGGTCTGTATGTACCAAATACTTTATGTTGACCAGTGTTGTAGTAGAATGGTCCCACTGTCCTGGAAAGTCCAGGCCATTGTTTCCATAAGGTCTGAGCTGATTGACCCCCAACTCTCCCTTCAGATCGAGACATGGGCAGGTTTCCAAAGTCTCTGGAATTTATGATGGCTGGACCCCCAGACATGGGCGCCTTTCTACACATGTCACCCCCACCCCACTTCCTTCTTTAACTAAAAGCCATGGATTACTGTGTTAACCTTAAAACCACCAACAAACATCCTGATTGCTCAGCTGTCTCCTTTTTCCTCTTCCCTGCTGTTCCAAAGTGCCTGCAATTTACCTCCGGAAAAATGTCCATTGTAAAGCTTATGATAAAACAGTCTGTTAGTCAAAATGTGACTATGCATTGTGTTTCTCTATGTTTGGGTTAATGGTTACCTCAACCATCCCCCTGAGTTAGGGGTATATCTTCCCGCCTTCCTTTTCAATAAACGGGTTGCCCACCTTTCTGAGGATGCCCCGGGAGTTGAATGAGTCTGAGATTCTCTTTGCACATGTTGCCCCTGGCATGGCATGCAGATTTACCTAAGGACTCCCCAGAGAGCCACTCTGACCCTCATCCCTTGTGGCCAGGGGGGCAGGGAATCCAGAGTGAATTGCAGACCAGTTTTTCTTTTTTTTTTTTTTAGTCTGGATCTGAAGCATGCCATGAGTTCCCTCCTCCAGTTGCACTGTTGCTACCTTAGTAGGTTTACTCAGCATGGCGTTCTCCCAACCTAAATACTATCTTGAAACCCTACTGTTGCTGCCCACAATCTCCTTACCTGCTATGATTTTTTAAAGTTAAAATTAATATTGGGACTTCCTTTCTAGAAGCTCATCCAGATCAGGAGTCTTCTGCATACAGTAGGGGCAATCTTGCCAGATTCTTCACAAAAGAAGAAACAACTTTCAGGATTCAAAGAACAGATCAGATCAGAATTAGACCAGGAAAACTCCCATGTCCAGTGATTTCTGGAAAATAAGAAAATAAATTATTTCTCTGGAGCTGACTCATAATTCAAATTCATATTACCAAGAGGTTTTTTTTTAAGTAACTGTGTCCTTTTTATTTTTTGTAATATTTTTATATTTATTTATTTTCCTTCTGCCAGTCCTTGTGCTTTGTGCCAAGTGCGCTTAACTGGCTGAGCTACCTCTCAACTCCCTACCAAGATGTTTTAACTTATCCTTCATAAATTTTGCATGTACAGTTTTTCCTTCATATAGACACCAAGCCAACTGAATGTATCTCTCCACAGTGGGGATATGCATTGGATTAAAACCTCTGAACAATTAAAACATTATACAGTGTTGTATGCTTTACATTGGGTTTTTCTAGTTCTCCCCCACCAAGAGAATTGGATCAGTCCTGCTAATTTCGCGGGCCCTTTTGGCCCCGCCCCGAGGAACCCCGCCAGGGTGCCAGAGTTTCAGAGTTCGAGAGTAAGAGAGAATTGGAGAGTTCCACGGTTGGAGAGTTGAAGAGTTCCAGAGTTCCAGAGTTGGAGAGTTACAGAGTAAGAGAAAGTGCTTGTGCCACCGCAAAGAGACAGCAGAGTTCTGTTTGGCGATTAGTTTGTCTTAGTTTATGAATCGTTGTTCCTGAATAAAGAAATACAGCTTCCCTGCCCAGCCATTGTCTCCGCGTCTCTGTTACCCGCCCGTGAAGCTAGCCCGCCCAGCTAGAGCCGCCGAATTTTAACAACAAATGGCGCCCACGTGGACCTGACCTGCGCATCTCTCAGATAAGTAAAGACAATTTGGCTACCTATGCACTATGGCCTTCTCTTCTGCTTGTGAAGAGATCTCCAAAGGCCTCTGCTCTTTCTTCATGAGACTGTTTCGCTGTTTCTGGAACATTTATCTATGGACCACTATGTGGTTTCCACTCACTCGGGCGAACTCAGAACAGCCAGTGGGAATAGCCAGCGGGCAGGAGGCGAGTTGCGGAGCTGCTGTTTCCACCTGGTTAAACAGCCAGCCAGCCGGCTGTGCCCAGACAACCCTGCGCACCGCGCCCGCAGCCCCGCAGCCCTGCAGCCCGCAGGAGGCTGATGCCAGCACACAGGAGCCCGATGCCAGCACGCAGGAGCCTGATGCCAACACGCTGGAGCCCGATGCCACCACGCAGGAGCCCGATGCCAACACGCAATAGCCCGATGCCACCATGCAGGAGCCCAATGCCAGCACGCAGGCCAGCCCACAGGAGCCGGCTCTCCACCGCGTGGCGCAGGGCACTGGACGCGTGATCCCTCCACGCTGCTCAGCCACTGCGAGCAGGGCAGCAGACATGGCAGGGCCATGGGGCAGGGCCGCGGCGGCCTATTATGGCCGCCACACCTGGGCACCTAGGCCCACGCCTTCTACAAAGCTGGCCCGCCTGCCCTCTTGCTATGAATTCTGGAATGATCCCGGACCTCCCGGATCCCCGGGCTCCCTGCCGAAACTGGGCACACGAGATCTCCAGCCGCCGGTCCAGTCTGAAGGCAGACAAGCTAGAGTACGCAGAGATTTGTGCAGAGATCGCAACCTGCAATTCCTAAAAGTGAAGCTGCGTGGGAAGCCACCTCTGGATGGTGAACCCCCCCCAACAACTAAGACAGTACATATATAAATTCGTGTTTAAAATGACATGTCTTCGTAACAAAGGTTTCTCTCCTTGTGTATTAATGACCATGTTTATGTGTATGTTTAAAGTTTGGTAAACAGTAACTTTAAGGCTAAATTCTTACTAGTCAAAGTTAAATGAAAAAGGTTTTCAACGTAATTCTCATAAAGATAAAATTAACTTACATTTAAAGTCTGAGGTAAAAATTAGTTAACAATCAATATATTTTAACTAAGTTGATCTAAATAAAAGGTTAAATAGACTTGTTGATATGTAAAACTCTCCATTACCTTCTCTATTAGAAATGGTAGATCGCACAATGGCTATGCTAATTATTCTCATGCCTGAGGTTTCCTTTCCACACACAACTAGGGTGTGACTACATTTGAATGGGTGTAACAAAAGGTTAAAAGACATTGTTGATATGTAAAAGTCTCAAATTCCTTCTCTATTAGAAATATGCTAATAACAAGTTTTGTTTCATAGTAAGTAAATTGCAGCCAGCTGCCTTTGGGACTCTAGGCCGTTCCCCGCCCCCATGCAAATGCCCATCAAGGCAAGTACGCCCTCCAGAGGCAAGAAATGTTTTTTTTAAGCTGATAAAGTTTTGCCCACAGAGGCAGAAATGGCCCCCTCAGGCCTTCCCTTGGCAGCACACTGGTTCTTGTTACTTGCTTACATGTTTCTCCATGCTTGTGCCAGTTTCTTTTTTAAAAATGCCTGTATGATATATGTTTCTGTTCACCCCACACCCTTGACACTATAGTCATTTAGTTAAAAAGAAAAGGGGGAATTGTTGTATGCTTTACATTGGGTAGTTCTCCCCCACCAAGAGAATTGGATCAGTCCAGTTAGTTTCACGGGCCCGCTTGGCCCCGCCCCTAGGAACCCCGCCAGAGTTCCAGAGTTCCAGAGTTGGAGAGTTCCAGTAAGAGAGAGTGCTTGCGCCGCCGCAAAGAGACAGCAGAGTTCTGTTTGGTGATTAGTTTGGTTTAGTTTATGAATCGTTGTTCCTGAATAAAGAAATACAGCTGCCCTGCCCAGCCGTACGTCTCTGGTCGTCTCTGTTACCCGTCCGTGAAGCTAGCCCAGCCAGCTAGAGCCTCCCGGATTTTAACAACAATACAGATTCAATGAAATCCATACAAAAATTCAATGAATTAAAGTTAAAAGTAAAAACAAAAAGATGAATAGACTCAAGAATATAGAAAATAAGCAACAAGCTGAGTAACTAACCACAAAAATTGAAGATATCGTGTCCCCCCCCCAAAAAAAATCTGATACTGATATTACCCTGATACCAAAGTAGACAAAGACATGACAAAAAATGAAAATTACAAACCAATACTCATACTGAGTACAGACTTTAAAAATTATAATCAAACTATTAGCAAACTGGGTCTAACATATCAATAGAAGGGTTATACTTTGTAATCAGGATGGATTTATTCAGGGATGCAATGATGATTTGACGTTATCAAATCTAACATTATAATACATAGTGTCAGCCAGAGTAATTATGAGTCATATCATCATGTAAATATATGCAGCATAAAAAAACTTTGACAAGAACCAACATGTTTATGATACAAAATTATCAGCAAAGAAGAGATAGATATAATTTGTTTCAATACACTGAAAAGAATCACTCCTAACATCATACTCAATGACAAAAAACTAATAGTTTTTTTTCTCTAAAATAAAGCAAAAGACAAATGTGCCCATTTTCATCACAACCACTCAACATGTTTGAAAGTCCCAGTGTAATGAGACAAGGAAAAGATACAAACAGGATATAAACTGGAAATAAAGTATTAAAACTTTAACTTTTTGTGAGTGGTATTCAAATATATTATTAGAGAAATGGAAATTAAAACTACAATGTGATATCACCTCACGCCTGTAAGAATAGCTCATGTCAACAAATCAAGAGATGACAAGTGCTGGAGAGGATCTGGAGAAAAAGAAACTCTGTTGCATTGCTGATAGGAAAGCATACTGCTATAGTCCCTATGAAAATAAGTATGGAGAGTATTCAAACAATTAAAATGGAATTATCTAAACAACTAAACAACTCCTAAGTATATATCCAAAGAATATAGAATCATTCATTCAAAGGGACATAAATACTCCAATGTAGATAGCTTTATTGTTTACAATAGCCAATGAGTGAAGACAGTACAAATGCTCATTGAGAGGTGACAGGATAAAGAAGCTATGGTTTTGTGTCTTTAATGGAACACTACTCAACAATTAATAAAAAAAAAATATATACAGATTCAGTGCACTCCTTATCAAAATACCAAAGGCAATTTTAAGGAAACATAGCAAAAAAAAATCCTGAAAAGTAATCCTGAGAATAAATAAGAGTGAAGTTATCATGTTCCTGACTTCTGCCTATACTGAACAGTTATAGGATTCAAAACAATATGGTATTGTAAGATATACAGATCGGTGAAGTAGAATTGAGATACCTGATATAAATCCTCACATACTGTCGGGGTCTCTGGAGGGATGATCTCCAGGGGAAAGGTAGCAGACTGGTTCTTTCTAGCTCCCGCAAGAGGACGACACGAAGTAAAAGACACCAGGGAGAGTTGCAGCGTGCCCAGATCTCCTTTATTAGCAGGTGGACATGAGGTAAATAGAAAACCAAACAAAGAGAATTATTGAAATATGTCAGAAATTACAGGTTTCTTAAAGATCAGCTTGCCCTTATGGTAGGGGGCTGGTATGACAGGAATTGATGAGGTACAAGACGGTTATTCTCCATGATGCAAGCAACTTAATTATCCAAAGGTATTTGAGAGAAGCATAGGGGTTAAACCAGTAGGGTGAGACAGAGAGAAGATGGATATCAAAAGGCCATATAGTTTGGAATTTCTCTTGTCTGGGGTCTGAGGTGTATGATGGAGTGTGTGATAAGGTGTGTTCTGTGATCAGAAGGTAAGGTGACTTTGAATAAGTGATTCTTAAAGTAGGCGGCCATGTGGCCTACAGTTAATGGGGAGAAGTACTGGAGTTTCTGTGGAACCTGAGAGTCAAGAAGGAAAGAACTAAGTCTGAGCTTCTCCCCTTTGCTCACCTCGGTTGAGAGAGACTAACCAAGAGGGTATCTTCTCAGACCTCCATCCAAGGATGGGGGTAGTTTTCCCTAAGTAAGCTCTATCAAGCTTACACATAGTCCCAACAACATACACTTTCAGTTAATTTAGGAAGAAAGAAGTAAATGATATAAAAAGAGAAATGAAATTCTCTTTAATAAATGATATTGGGAAAATTGTATAGACACATGTAAAAGAAAGAAATTGAATCTCTTTCACCATCCCCCCAAATTAAATTAAAATAGATGCATTACTTGATTGTTAGACCAAAAACCATAAAATACATTGAATAGGACATAGGCAAAAATATCTATGCAATTGACTCCAGAGATGCCTTTGGTGACATGACTTTAATGGCAAGGAAAACAAAAGTAATGAAAAGCAAATGGAATAGCATCATACTAAAAAGCCGCTGCATCTCTAAAGAAACTATCAGTAAAGCTTAAAAATGCAAAAAAACACCAATATTACTGAAGGTCTTGCAGTGACACATCTCACGGAGCACATATTATAACATGCATGGACCAGGGTTCAAATCCTGGGTCCCCATCTGTATGTAGCAGGGAAGATTCATGCACAGTGGAACAGTGGTGAAGATGTCTCTCTTTCTTCCTCTCTGCTTGTCTTTGTCTCTATCAGAAAAAGAAAGAAGAAAAAATGATCACAAGGAAAGATGGCAGAAAAATAATTTAAAACAAACAAACAAACATAATGCTGGAAAGGAGAGACCATTGACCCAACTACTAATATTTAAGATACATAAAGAACTCACAAGAGGCCAGGTGTGCAGGATCACCCCTGTATCTGCCTGTATCCCCGGGTGTTGGGAGATGGAAATCAAGAGCAGGCCCCACAGGTCCTGGAGCAGTTCAGCATGTTGAAGGCAATGTGCACAGGGAGACAAATACTCAGTCAGCCCTGGGAAAAGCCTCAAAGGGCAATTTGTTTATTTGAGAGAGAAAGCAAGTACATATACCCATTGCTCAAGTAGAAGGTCAAGGTACTCATTAACCCAAGTGCAGAGCAACACAACACATTTTAGCCACATGTTGACCTATAAAGTATTTGATCACAAATGAAGAATTACCATACAAGGTTTGCTCACAAGCTTCACAGTGCATATTTTCCCAGGGGTAAATTATAGGCACCTCAGGGTAAATTACAGGCACTTCAGAGGAAGGGGGAGGAGGAGGGTTAGTTGAGCAAAAATGTATGGGGTGGCTTTTAAGTTAGGCCAAACACAATGTACAGTAATTCATGGCCTTTGTTTTAAGGGGAGAGGAGAGGCATATGTAGAAAGGTAGCCCCCTTTCCGTAGAAGCCATCCATTATTAGTTCAAGAGGTCAGATGAACTTGCCCTTCTCTCGACCTAAAGGGAAAGTTGGGGGTCAACCTGCTTGAACCTCATGGAAACAATGACCTGGAATTCCTGGGAAAGTGCACTCTACTCTCCAACAAAGTGATAGCGCACCTGGTTGAGCACAAATATTAAAATGTGCAAGGAACCAGGTTCAGGTTCCATTTCCCACCTGTACGGGGAAAGATTCATGATTGGTGTAGCAGGTCCACATGAGTCTCTCTTTCATGTTCTTTAATGTCTCCTTCTTCCCTCTCAGTATCTGGATGTCTTTATAATATAAATATAATTTAAAAATTTTAAAAAAGAACTCACAAAATTTAGAAAAGCTAGTGACCTCATAAATAAATGGAAAGTAGAAATAACTAGATACTTCACACAGAGGAAATACATAT
This sequence comes from Erinaceus europaeus, assembly GCF_950295315.1. Lineage (NCBI taxonomy): Eukaryota > Metazoa > Chordata > Mammalia > Eulipotyphla > Erinaceidae > Erinaceus > Erinaceus europaeus. Next base: position 32,560,316 of record NC_080185.1, read on the forward strand.
AGGCACATTAAAAATTTTATCACTATGTGTAACACCTAAAACTTGGAAGCAACCTAGGAATCCAACAACAGATGAGTGGCTGAAAAAGTTGTGGTATATATAGTAAGAGAAGGATAAATATGGGATAATCTCACTCAGACAGAAATTGAGAAGTAAGAGCAGAAGGGGAGATACAAAGCAGAACTTGAACTGAGTTTGACGTAAGGCACCAAAGTAAAGGAATCAGGCTTGGGGATGGGCTTTTAGGTCCTGGTCCACAATGGTGGAGAAGGGCCTTGGTTGAGGGTTAGATTGTGGATCAACAATGGTAGCAACAGCTTAATTTTCTAAAGGGAGTTTGGGCCAACATACTTTACCACTCTATGAGGACGGGTCCTGAAATTAGTGCAGCCTAGAATGTTCCTAGCCATGACTACAGAATGTGAGCTCAGACCTACAGGGATGCACAGGTTATATAGGCTCCTGCAATGATTATGGGCCCCAGATCAAATAGATGGGGGTTAAATTTAACAATATTTATATACTTTTTGCATTTTTGGGAGCTACTCTCTTCCCTGATCCAGTTTTCTAGACCTATTTCCAACTTTGACACCAACTCCCCAGACAATACCATTAGCCCACCTGCATGTTAGCTGTTGGGAGAAGGCAAGAATTAGTAAAGCCGTGGGTCTTTTGGAATATACATAAAATAAACTTACTAGCTTTTTCCAAATTGGAGAACCACAAATTACATCTGCTCTATTGTTGCCTTTAGATTCCTAATTATCAAACATTTTGTTCTGATTTATATCTTAATGCTTTTTCAGATACCAAGCTGCAGATGCTACCATAGCGTCAACATGACTTTTCTGGGCAGATGAGCTCACCAATGTGTCCTGGAGCCCCACTTCTCCAGAGCCCTGCCCCACTAAGGAAAGAGATAGGTAGTCTGGAAATATGAATTGACATGCCAACACCCATGTTTACCATAGAAGTAATTACAGAAACCAGACCTTCCACCTTCTTCACTCCATAATGATCTTGGTGGGGTCATCTGCCCTGGGAATTCTGCTTGGTATCATGGTAGCATCTGGAACCTGGTGGCTGAACAAAGAGTTAACATATAAAGTCAGACAAATTGTTCACTAATCATGAACCTAAACCCAAGAATATTGCAGATGAAGATTTGGGGTCTCCTTTTTGTAGATAGTAGGCCTATTTTAGATATATTCCAAAGGGCTCATGACTATACTAGTTTTTTCCTGAGCCTGATGTTTGATATGCAGATAGACCCAAATTATGTCTGGGGAGATGATGTCATGGCTGGAAAGGGGGCTAGAAAGCTGGATCAGGGAAGTGAGTAGCTCCCAAATATAGGGAAGATGTAAAAATATTGTTGACTGTAAACCCCAAGAATTTGATCTGGGTCCCATATTCAGCTTAGGAGTCTATGTAAGATCTGCATCCCTGTAGGTCTGAACTTGCATTCTGTGGTCATGAGTAGGAACGTTCCAAGCTGCCCTAATTTCAGGACCCATCTTCCTCAGGTGATAGATAGAGTATGTTATTCAGCTTTCCTTCAGACGATGGAACATTCTCTACCTTTGTTGATCCACATTAAGGGCAAGGTGAATCCATTTTTGTGCAGTGCAACATTTGTCCTCTATTGGCTGTGCTACTGCCCAGCCCACTTCCTGCATTTTTATTATGTCTCAGAATAATTTGATTATCATATGTTTTTCCTAACAGAGTCTCTCCCCACACTTCCTTTATGAAATGCATTTCTCTTCTACCTTCCATGCTCTTTGATTATTTATTCTCTTCTTTTCTAACTCCTATATCTTTACTAATCCTTAAACCATAAATATTTTTCGATATTTTGAAATTTTCTCCTTTTATTTTGGTGCTTTGTTTTCTTGTTAAAAAATTAGTGGTTGAGTCATGATTGACAAGATTGTAGGATGAGAGGGGTACAATTACATATAATTCCTTCCACCAGAGTTCCATAACCCATACCCTTCATTGGGAGCTTCCTTCTTCTTTATCACTCTGAAGATATGAAAGAAAATTCCTCATGGGATGCAGAAGGTGAAAGGTCTGGCTTCTGTAATTGCTTCTCTGCTAAATATGGGCTTGCAGGTTGATCTATACTCCCAGCCTGTCTCTAATTTTCCCTTTTAGGATAGGGCCAAGCCAAGCCCTGTGATAAATCCTTTAAAAGACACAAGATAATGAAGTCATAGCTGTTTTTATTCCTGGAGTTAACAGTCTATAGACAAAAAAACAAACAAATAAACAAACAAAAAACCTAAGCATGTGATAAGAGGTAAAGTTGATATATAAACACAATGTCACATTAAAATTGACAGCATTTATCAGAAGCCGCAACCTTATTTTAAATATTATGAAGAAAAGCTGTAGTTATTGGACTGATGCTCTTCTGTGTTTATATTTTGTAGTCCTGATCTGTAGTGCCTACCTCAAAAATCATTTCATTTAGCATGATTCCTTCAAGTTCCATCTAAAATAAGCAAAAAGGAGATGACTTCATTAAAACAAAATTAATTAACTTTATTTATTGGATATAGACAGTCAGAAATCAAGAGGGTGATAAAGAGGGAGAGAGACAGAGAAACACCTGTAGCACTACTATACCACTCGCAAAGCTTTCCTCCTGCTGGTGGGGACTGGGGACTTGAACCTGGGTCCTTGCGCATTGTAATATGTGCGCTCAACCAAGTGTGCCACCACCCTGCCCCAATGACTTCATTTTTGACAGCTGAGTAGGACAGAAAAGGAAAACACAAAGCAAAATTTGAAGATGATGGATAGATTGCACCAAAACAAAAGAATCTGGGGAAGGAATGAAAAAGAAGTGGTAGAGAGGGTGCTAGGGTCCTGATACATGATGATGCAAAAGACTTAAGTTAGGGATGACAGTGTTCTGCAGACAATTATCACTAACTTTATTGTAAAATATTAACTCTTCAATAAAATTATATAAAAAAGCTTCACTACATTCACTAGAAAAAGTATTGCAGGGCATTCAAATTAATACTTCCTATTCATTCAGACAGTACTTCATATAATTTTAACTGTTTTTTATTTTATGTATTTATTTGTATACTTATTTATTGAATAGAGTCAGGAAGAAATTGAAAGGGAAATGGGGAGAGAAAGAGAAACACTTGCAACACTGCTTCACCACTCATGAGCTTCCTCCTTGCAGGTGGGGACCAGGGGCTTGAGTGCAGGTCCTTGATCATGTGCACAACTAAGTGCACCACCAGCTGTCTCCCTACTCCTTAAATTTTTGCATCATAAAAACTGTGCACAATGGTAGATTTCTTCTTTGCATTTTACTCTATTAACTAGATATATAACCAACTTCATTATATATATATATATATATATATATATATATATATATATATATAATTTTTACTTATAAAAATGAATCACTGACAAAAACCATAGGGTAAGAGGGGTACAACTCCACACAGTTCTCACCACCAGAACTCTGTATCCCATCCCCTCCTCTGATAGCTTTCCTATTCTTTATCCCTCTGGGAGTATGGACCAAGGGACATTATGGGGTGCAGAAGGTTGAAGGTCTGGCTTCTGTAATTGCTTCCCCTCTGAACATGGGCATTGATAGGTCAATCCATACTCCTAGCATGTCTCTTTCTTTCCCTACTGAGGCAGGCCTCTAGGGAAGTGGGGCTCCAGGACACATTGGTGGGGTCTTCTGCCCAAGGAACCCTGATTAGCATCATGGCAGCATCTGGAACCTGATGGCTGAAAGAAGACTTAACAACTTCTTTGTATAATTTTCAACAATTCTTGGGCTCCTGTAAGATGACTTAATATTAAGGAGAAAATTTAAATGAAATGGGGTTTTAAGAATCAAATAATTTCATAACAATATTGTCATTTACTAGCAATATGAAAATACGCTATTCAGCAATAAGATTCTCTTCCATTTTAATATTCATGCTAAAAGGTATTTCTTCTTCTCTTTGTTCATTATAGAAGATTAATGGAATGTCTAAAATACAAAAAATAAAATATATTCAACATAAGAAAATGCCCAGTAGAGAATAACAAAATATGTGGAATATTTTCATTGAATTCAGTACGGCTTTTGCTGACCAGACCTGCAAAGGTTTAGAATTCTGATTATCCAGGGGTACATGATTTATATTGAGCCAAAGAACACAAATAATTTATTTGAAGTTAAGAAGTTAAGGAGGGTGGATGGTGGTGCACTTAGTAAGTGCATGTGCAAGGACCTAGGTTCAAATTGGCTTTGTCCCTACCTGCAGGGGGAAAGTTTCAGGACCAGTGCAACAGTGCTGTAGATGTCTCTCTGACTCTACTTTCTCCCTCTCTGTCTCTCTCTTCATCCCCTTCCCCCTCTCAATTTTGTTCTGTCCTAGGAATTAAAGAAATAAATAGAGCTAAAATATTCACTCTCTTATGATTTATAAAGAAAAAGAAGTTAAATAATAAAGCAGATGATTGATTGCCAGGGGGAAAATAATGTATCTTTGCCTCAACATAGTCAATAACTAAATGATGTAGTCATTTCAGTTAAGTGATCTATATGGATAATCATCTTAGACAACTGAAGTGAATATTAAGTACTTAGTTTCTAAGAGATAAACTTCATAAGTAATGAAACTAACAGCTATTTAAAATAATCAATAGTATTTGCAACACGGCTATTTTTCTGCAACATCTGTAATTCCAAATTTATTTATAGATTTAAATTATCACTGTGCATGTATCTAACACAATTTTGAGTAATCTATAATTTTGGATAGTCTTGTTTTGGGGTGGTAATATATTTATTGGTCACCATGTGACTATAAATATTTAAATAAATATGTCCTATGGAGTTAGGGTGTTTCTTTCAAAATTCAGGTACATTATACTCCATTTTTCAAGGCCCTGAACACCTTTAGCTACTTAATCCATGGTTTTGTAAAGTTTTACTATATCTCTCACAACTTTCACTTTACATTTATTCAATGCCTTAATAATACTCCCTGAGTATCTATGACCACTTACTGTTGAGTTCTCTGCCCTCTGTTCATCATTACATTAAAAAAAAGTCTATCAAAGAAAGACACTTTTCTAAGTATATACTAACAAATGCTCCATAATGCAATAATTTCTTTGTTGACTATTTATTTTAGTTCCTCCCAGGGTATGACAGTGATCAGCTATTCACTATATAGATTTACGTGTGCTGACTTGGTTTCTCTAGGAAGTTAAAGAAATAATTCAGCCCATTGATGAGTATAGTCTTAGGGCAATTATGAAAAAATTGCATATGAGGATAAACATCAGCACTATTTTTAAGATCCTAGTGACTTGATATAATGTTTTGCCAATAGCAGGAAGTATAAAAACACGTGCTTATCAATTTTGTGTGGAAATGAATTAGTTAAGCTATCTACAGTTATATTTTAATTCACAGTATATGAAAATATAGAATTTCCAACAAACTTATAGTTAAAGGCAAATTGAATGAAGATGGTATGTAGGGAAACAAATATAATATTAAGAGAGAAAACAAGAGTTTACTTTGAACTGCATTTTTCTACTATTAACTTGGTTGTTAATTCAATTCATGACCTTCAGCCAGTAACCTCATTGTATCTCAGAGGATATAATAATCCTGACCTGCTTCGCAGGGGCGTGCTGTACCTTAATTGATGTGTGCTAAGTGTCTGGAGGTACTTTAATGAAGGCCATTATTGAAATGCAATTATTAACATTTGGTATAATGAAGTTAACTTATATGGTTTAACCAAGCCTTGTGCAAAAATGGCTTCTAAGTTCAAGAGCACAAAAATTAACTGATGCTAAACTTGAAAAAAAAGTCTAAAAAAGCAAAAATAGAAACTAAAACCATAACTGGCTTATTTGCTGACTTTAGCAGCATCAGAGCCCACATTTTATTGCTTTGTCTCTGATCAAGAGCATTGCAATCAATGTGAATTACTACAGAGAAGATAGTAGATAATTTTGCAAAAATGTCAAAAATGCTAAATTTTGGAGAGCTGGATAGGCTAGAAATTACTATCGATTTTGTAAAGGTTGGTAAATTACTACAATACCACCTTACTTTAAGGTAGATTGCAATTCTTGCATATTAAGCAAGAATAACTCTACTTTTAAACTTCAGGAAAGGCTCACTATATTACATATATTATTTTTGTTCATGATAAATTCAGAAGAATCATGTACTTACCTTGTAAGCTAGCAGTGTAATTCCTAATACAGCTCATTTCTTTACTCAACAATTTCTACTATTTTATACATTTCAGTAGGATTTGTCTTTACACTCAGGAAAAAAAAATAAAGGACTAGAATTGAAGTGAAAATGAAACTCAAAAATAATTGACTTTTTTCTCAAGAAATGATAGGAAAAATGGAACATAATAGAATAGTTAGCACTGGTTTGAACAATGGGTTGTTTCAAGTAATGACAATATCATATTTATAATTTTATTATTACTTTTTAAATTAGAATCAATATTACTTAAATAGAATGACAGTACATAGAACATAAATTTGCTCAAACTTAAAATTCAAAATTTAGAGGAAGTTTCAAACACTATAGGAAAAGTTTCAATGTCTCAGACATATATAACATAATTATTCAGTTGCGGTGCAATTTTTGCTCATTCTCTACAAATTTCAGGGCATATGTTAAAAGTTCTATACCTATATCACCTCACAACTACAAAGATTATAATAATGTTAATTAAATTTTTATTTTGTATTAAATACATATTATCATTGAGAAAAGTTTTAGACTATTTGGGAGCTGAGACAGTTTACAACACCAGGCTAGTATGTGTTTTACTCCACTCTAAATAAGTAAATAAACTTAAAGAATTACTAAAAACCTGGCTTTTGCAGAGTCCAATATTTCCTCCAAATTCATAAAAGATTATAATTATGAGCATTTCTGCAATTATAATATGGCTTAGTAATGCATCCATCAAACATGCATATTAGTAAATAATATGTATGTATGGGTTTTAGTATTAGAAATATTAGAAATATGGGTTTTAATTAGAAAGAGACAAATGTGAGGGAGCGACAACAGAGAGCCTGAAATTCCTCTGGTGCCATAGAACCTCTTATGGGGTGTCAGGGCACAAACCTGGTCTGTGCGGCACATCAATTGCTATGTCAGCCTTCTTCTTCTAGAGTTTGCCCTTCTTCCGTAGCCAGTCAACAGCATCAGGTTGAGCCTGATGTCAAGTTTCGAGACCTCCTTTGAATCTGGAGAGGTGGCAGTCGTTGACTATGTGGGTCATAGTCTGTCTGTAGCCGCAGGGGCAATTTGGGTCATCTCTGGCTCCCCAGTGATGGAACATAGCGGCGCACCGGCCATGGCCTGTTCGATAGCGATTGAGGAGGGCCCAATCATAACGTGCTAGGTCAAAGCCGGGTTGACGCTTGCAGGGGTCTGTGATGAGGTGTTTGTTCTTTACCTCAGCTGACTGCCAACTCTGTTTCCAAGAGTCTGGAACAGAGAAGTTCAGTGTAGGCATAGGGGACCAGATTAGATGACGAGACATCAAGCGTTGAACAGGATGGGCGAAGATATCCACGTATATTGGCAGGTCCGGTCGAGCGTAGACGTGGGAAATGAACTTAGATGATGCCGCATCCCGACAAATATCTGGCGGGGCGATGTTGCTAAGAACTGGCAGCCATGAAACCGGGGTGGAATGGATGGTTCCAGAAATTATCCTCATGGAGGAATATAATTTGGAATCGACCAAGTGGACATGGGGGCTACGGAACCATACTGGGGCACAGTATTCTGCAGTGGAATAGCATAATGCCAGAGATGATGATCGTAGTGTGGAAGCGCTTGCGCCCCATGAGGAGCTGGCCAGTCTTGCAATGATGTTATTCCTCGCGCCCACCTTTGCTGCAGTTTTTAAGAGATGATTGTGAAATGACAGAGTGCGATTGAGAGTAACGCCAAGATAGACTGGCTGGGCTTCATGCCGGATTCTCGTATCGTCAAGCTGCACATTAAGTTCACACGAGGCCGAGGCATGGTGTAGATGGAAAACAGATGATACCATTTTTGCAGTGCTAGGGATTAGTCGCCATTTTTTACAGTAATCAGATATCAGAGACATGTCTTTCGTGAGTGTTTCCTCGAGGATGTCGAACTTTGATGCCTGAGTTGCACAGCAGATGTCATCGGCGTAGATGAACTTCCTTGAAGAAGTTTCTGGGAGGTCATTGATGTAAATATTAAATAGCGTAGGAGCCAGACCAGAGCCCTGGGGGAGGCCACTTGAGACAAGTCTCCATCTGCTAGACTTGTCACCCAGATGCACCTGGAATCTTCTGTTTAGGAGAAGAAACGATATAGTGTTGGCCACCCATGGAGATCTACCTGCGAACAAGTCCTGGCCATCTCAACTTACATTGAAAATGGATTCCAGAAGAATTTAAAGACGGGTGCTGTCTTTGTTGATCTCACAGCAGCCTATGACATGGTCTGGCACCGTGGTCTCCTAGTCAAGATCTCAAGATGCCTGCCTCCATGGGTATATCAGCCTAATATTGGGTAACAGCTCAATATTGAAGATCTCAAATAGACACATAAAACTGCCATCACAGGTGACAGAGTGAAAACAAGATATTGTTTTGAGTGAGTTAACTACAAGAATGTTAGATATAAGAAGGACAGGTAATATTGACTAAGAAGCCCAGGCCAGAGGAAGGTTGGTAGACCTGAAAAAGCAGGCACCATCCTTGAATAGACTAATGAGAATCTCTCTTTTTTGTCACATGGGGTCTCCATGTCCTCCATCCTAAAACCTTGAGTCATAAGAAACTTACCTGACTGTAGTGATTAGTTCTTTATGGATAATCAAATCCAACAACATATGAAGAGAATAATCCTTCAAGATCAAATGGAATTCATACTCATAAGCAGGGATGGCTCAACATTTGCAAGTCAATCAATGTAATATAGCTCATGAGCGAAAAGAAAGATAAAAAATCATACTGTCATAGAAACCAATGCATGAAAAGCATTTGAAAAGGCCTAACATCCCTTTATGATTAAGACACTTAAGAAATTTCGAGTGAAAGGAAAGTTCCTCAACATAATAAAGGCAACATATGACAGACTCATGGCTAACATCATATTTAATAGGAAATAAATGAAAACTTTCCCCTGAAATCAGGAACTAGACAAAGATATCCACTTTAACCACTTATAGCCACTCTTACCACTCTTACTCAACATAGGCCTAGAACTCCTTGCCAGTGCAATCAGGCACAAAAGATATATCAAAGGAATTCATATTGGAAAGGCAAAAGTTAAATTATTATTATTTTCAGGTGGCATGCCATTATACCTAAAGGACTCCAAAAACTGTACCAAAAACTACAGAAAATCGTCAATAAATTTTAAAAAGTAGCAGGGTACAAAATTAACACTAATAAGTATATGGCATTTCTATATACAAAAACTGAGCTAGAAGAAAGAGAATTGGGAGGGGGAGAGGAAGATGGCGGACTGAGAAGTCGCTGACAGCAAGCGCTCTGACCGCATCGTCGGCAACGGTAGGATTTTCTGCCTTTAGCAGGCCAGTTAATAAGGGGTGACACCAAAAAGTGAGTACAATTTAATTTGGGTTAAGAATTAGAGTAAAGGTGACAGTGACTAGCGGGGTTCCAGAATTCCCAGGGCGCCGGGCAAGGCGAGTGCGCCGGGCATTGTCCTCCGCCCGCCCAGGAAAGCGGCTCCTCCGCTGGTTGCAGAGCGCGGTGGGCAGAGGAACCGGAGAGAGCACTTTAGCTCGGGGGCTTTCTCTTGGGAGTCTGCAGGGTCCACCGCGGCTCTGAGAGCAGATCCAAAGACTTCTTGAGTATAGCTCTCATTGGATCAAAGGATTTGGAGCTAGTTTTCATTTTTGAGAAATCCTTTAAAAAAGTCTGGAGGGGGGGTTTCCCAGAAGATGGCGGACTGAGAAGCGGCTAGCCTTGGAGCTCCGGACACATCTCCTGTAAACAATAGGATTTTCTGCCTTTAGCAGGCCAGCCAATAAGGGGCCATAGAGGTCATACCAAGGATGTGTCTATAACTTAATTTGGGTTAAGAATTAGAATAGGGGAAAAAAATTCTTTTTTCTTCCTTTTAATTTTCAAGCATACATCCTTCCCGCCGCCCCCCCCCCCATAAGCAGTGCCTGGGACCAGCTACTAGCAGGATACCCCATACCACCAAACAGGGTTGTTTTTTTTTTTTTTTTAAACTCACTGATACATATTTGGGAAGTTCCTCGCACTGCTCTTTAATTACAACCCTTCTTCTTATCTTCTCCCTTTACTCTCTCTTATCTCTCTCTATCTCTTTTTTATTTTTTTTTAATTTTTTTTTATCTTGTCATACACTTCTTTCTTCTTTGCCTTTCTGAATTTGTGAATTACTTTGGGGAAGAAATCTGACCCAGAGTGGACTCTCTATGTGTGTATCTCTGCTCTAGTTCCCTTTACACTCTTGTTACCCCTAGAATATACACTGGATAGTAGATTTGCATAACTGTCTATTCTTGCTATCCTCTCTTTCTTTTCTCTTTCTTCACTGGGATTTGGTTACTATTTTTTCACGGACTGGAGAAATTTTTTGGCTAACTGGTAACGATTAAACTCCTTCAATACTTACTTCAGTTGCTACTGTAATTCCGGAGGTTGGTGAGTGTAATTGTCATAAAGGTATTTAGTACAGTGTTACTTGTGCTCAAATCACAACAACTGAGGAAGGACAGAGCATTAAAAAAAAAAGAGAGAAACACATAAATAAAAAAAAATGGGTAGATTAAAAACAAATAAAACTGCTACCCCAATGAATGAAGACAAGAGCCCAGAAGAAACCACAAATCAGTCAGAAGTAACCATAGATAAGAAAAGTATGCAAGCAATAATAAACTTATTAATCACAGAAATGAAAACAACATTGGAGGAAAGGAATGGCAGTATTAGGGAAACAACAGTTGAGACCCCCAAGGAAAATACTGATTATCTTGAGACAATTAGAGAACTGAAAGCTGAAATAGCTGTAATGAAGAAAGAAGCTGAGGCAAGGGAAAGCAGACTAACAGAAGCAGAAAACAGAATTAGTCAGACAGAGGATGAATTAGAGAAAACTAAGAAAGAGGTGAAAGAGCTGAAAAAGAGATTGAGAGACACTGAAAACAACAACAGAGACATATGGGATGATATCAAAAGAAGTAACATTCGTATAATTGACCTGCCAGAGGAAGAAAGAGAGGAAGGGGAAGCAAACATTCTAGAGGAAATAATAGAAGAAAACTTCCCAGACATGAATAACAGAAAGGATATAAAGGTGCAAGAGGCCCAGAGAGTACCAAACAGAATCAACCCAGACCTGAAAACACCAAGACACATCATAGTCACAATGAGAAGAAGTAAGGATAAAGAAAGGATCCTAAAGGCTGCAAAAGAGAAACAAAAAGTCACATATAGGGGAAAACCCATAAGACTTTCTGCAGATTTCTCAACTCAAACTCTAAAAGCCAGAAGGGAGTGGCAAGATATCTATCGAGCCCTGAATGAAAAAGGATTTCAACCAAGGATAATATATCCTGCTAGACTTTCATTCAAGCTAGATGGAGGGATCAAAACCTTCTTAGACAAACAACAGTTAAAGGAGGCAACTATCACCAAGCCGTCCCTGAAAGAGGTACTAAAAGACCTCTTATAAACAAGAACATCACTATAATACTTGTAATATATCAGAGTAAACAAATTGTTTTTTAGAACAATGGCACTACAATACATTAAATCCATAATATCAATAAATGTCAATGGCTTAAACTCACCCATCAAAAGGCACAGGGTGGGGGGATGGATCAGAAAACATAACACAACCATATGCTGCTTGCAAGAATCCCATCTGTCACAACAAGATAAACACAGACTTAAAGTGAAAGGATGGAAAACTATCATAAAGGCTAACGGTCCACAAAAAAGGGCAGGAACAGCTATTCTCATCTCAGACACGATAGATTTTAAATTAAATAAAGTAATAAAAGATAGGCAAGGACATTACATAATGATTAGAAGATCAATCAGCCAAGAAGACTTAACAATTATTAACATCTATGCACCCAATGAGGGACCATCTAAATACATTAAACACCTATTGAAAGAATTTCAAAAATACATCAATAGTAATACAATAATAGTGGGAGACTTCAATACCCCACTCTCACACTTAGACAGATCAACAAAGCAGAGAACCAATAAAGATACAAGAGAATTGAATGAAGAGATTGACAGACTAGACCTCTTGGACATTTTCAAACTCCTCCACCCCAAAAAACTGGAATACACCTTCTTTTCAAATCCACACAACACATACTCAAGGATAGACCACATGTTAGGCCACAAAGACAGCATCAATAAATTCAAGAGCATTGAAATCATCCCAAGTATCTTCTCAGACCACAGTGGAGTAAAACTAAAATTTAACAACAAACGGAAAATTATTAAAAGACATAGAATTTGGAAACTAAACAACATGCTCCTTAAGAACCACTGGGTCAGAGACTCACTCAAACAGGAAATTCAGATGTTCCTGGAAACTAATGAAAATGAAGACACAACCTATCAAAATATTTGGGACACAGCTAAAGCAGTACTGAGAGGGAAACTTATAGCCATACAATCACATATTAAACACCAAGAAGAAGCCCAAATGAACGACCTTACTGCACACCTCAAGGACTTAGAGGAAGAGGAACAAAGGAACCGTAAAGCAACCAGAAGGACAGAAATCACTAAAGTTAGAGCAGAAATAAACAACATCGAAAATAAAAGAACCATACAAAAGATCAATGAAGCCAAATGTTGGTTCTTTGAAAGATTAAACAAAATTGACAAACCCCTAGCCAGACTCACCAAACAAAAAAGAGAGAAGACTCAAATTAATAGAATTGTAAACGATGCAGGAGATATCACAACTGACACCACAGAAATCCAGAGAATTCTGCGAAACTTCTATACAGAACTATATGCCACCAAGCTAGAGAATCTGGAAGAAACGGAACAATTCCTAGAAACCTATGCACTTCCAAAACTGAACCAAGAAGAACTACAAAATCTAAATGCACCAATCACAGACAAAGAAATTGAAACCGTTATTAAGAATCTCCCCAACAACAAAAGTCCTGGACCAGATGGCTTCACAAACGAATTCTACAAAACTTTCAGGAAATAGTTAATACCCATACTTCTTAAGCTATTCCATAAGATTGAAGAAACAGGAATACTCCCTTCCACCTTTTATGAAGCCAACATCACCCTGATACCAAAAGCTGATAGGGACAGAACAAAAAAGGAAAACTACAGACCAATATCTCTGATGAACATAGATGCCAAAATATTAAAGAAGATCTTGGCCAACCGGATACAGCAACACATCAAAAAGATTGTTCATCATGACCAAGTGGGATTCATCCCAGAAATGCAAGGCTGGTTCAACATCCGTAAATCAATCAATGTCATTCACCACATCAATAAAAGCAAAGCCAAAAACCACATGATTATCTCAATAGATGCAGAGAAAGCCTTTGACAAAATCCAACACCCATTCATGCTCAAAACTCTACAGAAAATGGGAATAGATGGGAAATTCCTCAAGATAGTGGAGTCTATATATAGAAAACCTACAGCCAACATCATACTCAATGGAGAGAAGCTGAAAGCATTCCCCCTCAGATCGGGACTAGACAGGGCTGTCCACTGTCACCGTTACCCTTCAACATAGTATTGGAAGTTCTTGCCATAGCAATCAGGCAAGAGAAAGAAATCAAAGGGATACAGATTGGAAGGGAAGAAGTCAAGCTCTCACTATTTGCAGATGATATGATAGTATACATAGAAAGACCTAAAGAATCCAGTAGAAAATTACTGGAAGTTGTTAGGCAATATAGCAAGGTATCAGGCTACAAAATCAATGTACAAATATCAGTGGCATTTCTTTATGCAAACACTAAATCTGAAGAAGAGGACATCCAGAAATCACTCCCATTTACTGTTTCAGCAAAATCAATCAAACACCTAGGAATAAAGTTGACCAAAGAAGTGAAAGACTTGTATACTGAAAACTATGAGTCGCTACTCAAGGAGATAGAAACTGATACCAAGAAATGGAAAGATATCCCATGCTCATAGATTGGAAGAACAAATATCATCAAAAGGAATATTCTCCCCAGAGCCATATACAAATTTAATGCAATATCCATCAAAGTTCCACCAGGCTTCTTTAAGAGAATAGAACAAACACTACAATCATTTATCTGGAACCTGAAAACACCTAGAATTGCCAAAACCATCTTAAGGAAAAGAAACAGAAATGGAGGCATCACACTCCCAGACCTGAAACTATATTATAAAGCCATCATCATCAAAACAGCATGGTACTGGAACAAAAATAGGCATACAGACCAGTGGTACAGAATTGAAAGCCCAGAAGTAAATCCCAACACCTATGGGCATCTAATCTTTGATAAGGGGGCCAAAGGATTAAATGGAAAAAGAAGGCTCTCTTCAATAAATGACGCTGGGAAAACTGGGTTGAAACATGCAGAAGAATGAAATTGAACCACTTTATCTCACCAGAAACAAAAATCAACTCCAAATGGATCAAAGACCTAGATGTCAGACCAGAAACAATCAAATACTTGGAGGAAAACATTGGTAAAACACTTTCCCACATACACCTCAAGGACATCTTTGATGAATCAAACCCAATTGCAAGGAAGACCAAAGCAGAAACAAACCAATGGGACTACATCAAATTGAAAAGCTTCTGCACATCCAAAGAAACTATTAAACAAACAGAGAGACACCTCACAGAATGGGAGAAGATCTCACATGCCATACATCAGACAAGAAGCTAATCACCAAAATATATAAAGAGCTCAGCAAACTTAGCACCAAAAAAGCAAATGACCCCATCCAAAAATGGGCAGAGGAAATGAACAAAACATTCACCACAGAGGAGATCCAAAAGGCTAACAAACATATGAAAAACTGCTCTAGGTCACTGATTATCAGAGAAATGCAAATCAAGACAACACTAAGATACCACCTCACTCCTGTAAGAATGGCATACAACAAAAAGGACAGCAGCAACAAATGCTGGAGAGGATGTGGGGACAGAGGAACGCTTTTACATTGCTGCTGGGAATGTAAATTGGTACAGCCTCTGTGGAGAGCAGTCTGGAAAACTCTCAGAAGGCTAGACATGGACCTTCCATATGACCCAATAATTCCTCTCCTGGGGTTATACCCCAAGGACTCCATAACACCCAACCAAAAAGAGGTGTGTACTCCTATGTTCATAGCAGCACAATTCATAATAGCTAAAACCTGGAAGTAACCCAGGTGCCCAACAACAGATGAGTGGCTGAGAAAGCTGTGGTATATATACACAATGGAATACTATGCAGCTATCAAGAACAATGAACCCGCCTTCTCTGACCCATCTTGGACAGAGCTAGAAGGAATTATGTTAAGTGAACTAAGTCAGAAAGATAAAGATGAGTATGGGATGATCCCACTCATCAACAGAAGCTGACTAAGAAGATCTGAAAGGGAAACTAAAAGCAGGACCTGATCAAATTGTAAGTAGGGCACCAAAGTAAAAACCCAGTGGTGAGGGGTAGGCATGTAGCTTCCTGGGCCAGTGGGGGGTGGGAGTGGGCGGGAGGGATGGGTCACAGTCCTTTGGTGGTGGGAATGGTGTTTATGTACACTCCTAGCAAAATGTAGACATATAAATCAGTAGCTAATTAATATGAGAGGGGGAAATCAATTGTATGTCTCAAAGTTTCTCAAAAGACAAACTGAATCTTTTTAATATATAGGCTATGTATTTGATATGCGAACTCTCTCAAAAGCCTAGACCAAGTAGATTAGAAGCTTCCAATAGCACAGCTACATACAAGATACTGGGTACTGTACATCAAACCATAACAAAGGGACTTTTCAAAGTTAACCCAATTAACAAATAATGTGATGATAATATTAACTATTGATTGTCTTTTTGAACCCTAAGACAGCAGGAACCTCACATCTTCACTATAGAGCCCCTACTTCCCCCAGTTCTGGAACCCTTGGATAGGGCCCACTTTCCCATATGCATCTCCCAATCCAAACCAAATAACATTGCATCTGCCGATCACAACCTAACCAAAGCAACGATTGCTACCTCAACATGCTTCACTTCAGAATGTATCCAGAGACTTCACGTGTGGAATGACAACCCTTCAGCTTCATTACTCGGGTGAGACCTTTCCTTTAATAGTACACTCTAATTTCATCTCAGGTAGTTCACTTTCCAACAAAGTCCCATAACCTAGATATACACCAGTTTCTGTGAGAGAGAGCTTATGTGCACACTTATCCATAAACTATTGCAAAATATATACCTGAAAGCAGGACTACACTACAGTTTGCAGTGAGTACCTCCCTAACACTTCCTCTCCACTATTCCAAGCTTGGGATCCATGATTGCTCAACAAATTGTTTGGCTTCATATGTTAACTCTCTTTTCAATCACCAGGTTCCAGATGCCACCAGGATGCTGGCTAGGCTTCCCTGGATTGAAGACCCCACCAATGTGTCCTGGAGCTCAGCTTCCCCAGAGTCACACCCTACTAGGGAAAGAGAGAGGCAGTCTGGGGGTATGGACCGACCAGTCAACGCCCATGTTCAGCGGGGAAGCAATTACAGAAGCCAGACCTTCTACCTTCTGCAACCCTCAACGACCCTGGGTCCATGCTCCCAGAGGGCTGGAGAATGGGAAAGCTACCATGGGAGGGGGTGGGTTATGGGGATTGGGTGTTGGGAATTGTGTGGAGTTGTACCCCTCTTACCTTATGCTTTTGTTCACTAATCCTTTCTTAAATAAAAAAATTAAAAAAAAAAGATAGAGAATTGAAGGAAGAAATCTCATTTGCAACAACAAAATAATAGTAATAATAATAATAATATCTGGGAATATATCTATCAAAGAAGGTAAAAAAACTTTCCTTTTTTAATTTTTCTTGGAATGATTAAAAATAATGGTTTAAAATAAACAGTAAATACAGTTGTTGGTACATGTGTAAAATTTTGTAATAGGTGTAGGTGTGGCTTAGAATGGACGTAAATTCAGAGCTTAAGAAGTGAATAAAAATAGTCTCAGCTTCCACGTTGGGTTAGCCATTGTTGCCCAAATGACTCAGGTGTTTTTTGATGTGTGCCTTTTCAATTCCATGATTTAAAGCTTAAAATATCAGTGGAGAAAATGCAATGGAGAATACTTAGAGTTAAGTGAGTTAAGTGGTGATGGTAGTGGGGGAATAAAACCATTAAAAATGGGATTAAAGACAATCGATAGTTAATGTTATCATCACATTATTTGTTAATTGGGTTAACTTTGAAAAGTCCCTTTGTTATGGTTTGCTGTACAGTATCCAGTATCTTGTATATAGCTGTGCTATTGGATGCTTCTAATCTACTTGGTCTAGGCTTTTGAGAGAGTTCGCATATCAAATACACAGCCTATATATTAAAAAGATTCAGTCTGTGTTTTGAAAAACTTTGAGACATACAAATGATTTTCCCCCTCTCATATTAATCAACTACTGATTTATATGTCTACATTTTGCTAGGAGTGTACATAAACACCATTCCCACCACCAAAGGACTGTGACCCATCCCTCCCGCCCACTCCCACCACCCACTGGCCCAGGAAGCTGCATGTCTACCCCTCACCACAGGGTTTCTACTTTGGTGCCCTACTTACAATTTGATCAGGTCCTGCTTTTAGTTTCCCTTTCAGATCTTCTTAGTCAACTTCTGTTGATGAATGGGATCATCCCATACTCATCTTTATCTTTCTGACTTAGTTCACTTAACATAATTCCTTCTAGCTCTGTCCAAGATGGGTCAGAGAAGGTGGGTTCATTGTTCTTGATAGCTGCATAGTATTCCATTGTGTATATATACCACAGCTTTCTCAGCCACTCCTCTGTTGTTGGGCACCTGGGTTGCTTCCAGGTTTTAGCTATTATGAATTGTGCTGCTATGAACATAGGAGTACACACCTCTTTTTGGTTGGGTGTTATGGAGTCCATGGGGTATAAGCCCAGGAGAGGAATTACTGGATCATATGGAAGGTCCATGTCTAGCCTTCTGAGAGTTTTCCAGACTGCTCTCCACAGAGGCTGTACCAATTTACATTCCCACCAGCAATGTAAAAGGGTACCTCTGTCCCCACATCCTCTCCAGCATTTGTTACTGCTGTCCTTTTTGTTGTATGCCGTTCTTACAGGAGTGAGGTGGTATCTTAGTGTTGTCTTGATTTGCATTTCTCTGATAATCAGTGACCTAGAGCAGTTTTTCATATGTTTGTTAGCCTTTTGGATCTCCTCTGAGGTGAATGTTTTGTTCATATCCTCTGCCCATTTTTAATGGGGTCATTTGCTTTTTTGGTGCGATGTTTGCTGAGCTCTTTATATATTTTGGTGATTAGTTGTCTTTTTGAACCCTAAGACAGCAAGAACATCACATCTCCACTATAGAGCCCCTACTTCCCCCAGTCCTGGAACCCTTGGATAGGGCCCACTTTCCCGTATGCATCTCCCAATCCAAACCAAATAATATTGCGTCAGCCGAAAACAACCTTACCAACGCAACGATTGCCACCTCAACATGCTTCACCTCAGACTGTGACCAGAGACTTCACGTGTGGAATGACAACCCTTCAGCTTCATTACTCGGGTGAGACCTTTCCTTTTATAGTACACTCTAATTTCATCTCAGGTAGTTCACTTTATAACAAAGTCCCATAACCTAGATATACACCAGTTTCTGTGAGAGAGAGCTTATGTGCACACTTATCCATAAACTACTGCAAAATATATACCTGAAAGCAGAAGTACACTAGAGTTTGCAGTGAGTACCTCCCTAACATTTCCTCTTCACTATTAAAAGCTTGGGATCCATGATTGCTCAACAAATTGTTTGGCTTCGTATGTTAAATCTCTTTTCAATCACCAGGTTCCAGATGCCACCAGGATGCTGGCCAGGCTTCCCTGGATTGAAGACCCCACCAATATGTCCTGGAGCTCAGCTTCCCCAGAGACACACCTTACTAGGGAAAGAGAGAGGCAGACTGGGAGTATGGACCGACCAGTCAACGCCCATGTTCAGCGGGGAAGCAATTACAGAAGCCAGACCTTCTACCTTCTGCAACCCTCAATGACCCTGGGTCCATGCTCCCAGAGGGCTAGAGAATGGGAAAGCTATCAGGGGAGGGGGTGGTTTATGGGATTGGGTGGTGGGAATTGTGTGGAGTTGTACCCCTCCTACCTTATGTTTTTGTTCATTACTCCTTTCTTAAATAAAAAATTTTAAAAAATGGGATTAAAATCACTAATTTTACTCATGAATATACATACAACAAAAATTTCATGGGACATATACTCAATGGAGTACTAGTCATGAGTTAAAAAAACTATAATGTACACTTTGCAACTAAATGGATGTAATTGGCTGGGATTATGATTAGCTTAGTAAGAAAGGAAGTTAAGGGCAACTATGGGATGCCTTCATTCATAAGTGGAATATATAAAATTGAAACACATGAGCTTGAAAAAAGGAATATATTTATATATTCAACCCATATTTATGACTTTGGGAGAACTATAGTGGTTACCACTGGAGGGGCTTGGGAAGATAGAATTTTGGTGGTTGGATTGGTGTAGACTTATACCTCTATTATCCTATAATATTTTAAGTCACTAACAAGTATATATATATATATATATATATATATATATATATATATATATATATATATATGAAAGCTCCAAAAGAAAAAAATGCCAACAACAAAATAAACAAAACAAACAGAAACATATCTGGGTCTAGTGACCAGTTTTTATGAGGAATAAGGAGCAAGTTAGTATTTCTTGGACCAGAGCTTATTATATTTACCAGACACTTTAATGATAACTCCCAAATGATTTAATAATTGTTGATAATATAAATAAAATACTTACAATATTTTATTTTGATATATACATGTTTATAGCATTACACTGTATACTGCAGAAAATTACATAAGGTGAGCAATAATTTCCATAATTGATCAACTCCTAAGCTAAAACTTTGGGTAGGGGAGTCGGGTGGTAGTGCAGTGGGTTAAGCGCATGCGGCGCAAAGTCCAAGTAATGGTGTAAGGATACCGGTTCCAGCCACCGGCTTCCCGCCTGCTGGGGAGTCGCTTAATAGGCGGTGAAGCAGGCCTGCAGGTGTTTCTCTTTCTCTCCCCCAACTCTGTCTCCCCTTCCTCTCTCCATTTCTCTGTCCTATCCAACAACGATGACATCAATTACAATAAAAACAAGGGCAACAAAAAGGGAATAAATAAAAAAAAAACTTTGGGTAAATTCCAATGTCTGTACTATTACACTGCACATCTATGTAGAAATGCTCTTTTCTGAGGAACCATGAAAGGAAACTTTGAAGTAGAAAGATGGAATAGTAAGGTTCATTTTCTGATGGAAACAGAGGGAGAAAGGAAAAAGAAAGAGATTTATAAACTGTTCCACCATTCCTGAAGTTCTTTCTGGCGTGTGTGAACTGGAAGTTTGAACATAGGTCCTCATGCATGGCAATAAGTGTTCTCTACTAGGGTAATCTACTGTCTGGCCACTTAAGGTCTTATTTATTTATTAATGTAATGGTTGTTGGTGGTGAACACTTTCACTTGTCTTCAATTTTTGTTTAACCACAACATGCCAACCATGAAACTGTAAACCTATTCCTCCTATAATTTCTTTCTTTTTTCATTATTTTTTTCTCCTTTCTATTTTTTATTTGTTAGGGCAGAGAGAAATTGAGAGCTGAGGCTTAGATAGAGAGGGAAAGAGACTGAGAGGTAACTGTAGACTTGTTTCACTGCTCATGAAGTATTTCCCCTGCAGGCTGAGAGGGTGGCTAAAATCTAAGTCCTTATACATGGTAACGTGTGCACTCAACCAGGTGAGCCATGATACAACCTCCCTCCCCATAATGCCTAAGAATATATGATTTTTCTATTCCCCCATGTATAAGTTAAACTTCTATACTGAAACTATACCAGTTACAGTAGAATAGCAAAATGATCACATTGATTTTACGTGACAATCAATGCACAAGTTGTGATACTTGTACATAAATGTAATTTTTACATTAAAAATAAAACCCAGTCTATGCAGATCCTAAGGCACATATGATAACTTAATAATAAACTTTTACTGCATCACTTGCATATTTTAAAATATATAATAATATCATCATGTCTGTATCATTATGCAACTTCCTTTTGCACTTAATGTTTTACTCTTAATAAGTATATATTATAATACATATAGTCATATTTTACTCCTTTTAACCTATATATTCAATAGTATTCTACAATAAATATTCTACATTATGCTATAGTATATATAATCTATAGTATTCCACACTATATACTCAATTGTATTTGTATAGCATACTACTCTTCTACATATTTCAGCAGGCTAGTATTTAGATTGCTTTTTTTTTTACTATGAGCAGTATATAGGTATATATTTATGTACATATGCAAATTATTTCTTTGGGGCTGTATATCAGGGTAGAATTTGTAGATAATGGCATATGCATATTCATATTTTAAATGTTTCCAGATAATATATATATTACATTCTGAATATGTTAAGTCAAGGGTTATAGATGATACATTGGAATTAAAATCAATTAATCTGAAATATTACATTATCACTCAGTTTACTGGGGACACAGAGTGCTACATGTAATTGTGTACTATATCAGTATTTTAGTATATATCACTTAAATAAGGATAGCGATATGCCATAATGTATAATAAAATAACATTAAAATATCATGAATACCATTTACAGGCTTTTTCCTGTAGCTCAGTGGCAACATGATGAATACACCACTCCCAGAGTCCTTTTTGTATGCATGAGAAGTGAACTTTTATTGTATCAAGTCACTGAGATTTTAAGGTTGCTTTATTTCTGTCTATGGCCATACCACCCTGAACACACACAATCTACTCTGATCTAGGAAGGTTGTTTTATTTCTTTTTTAAAAATATATTTATTTATTTATTCCCTTTTGTTGCCCTTGTTGTTTTATTGTTGTTGTTGTTGATGATGTCGCTGTTGGATAGGACAGAGAGAAATGGTGAGATGAGGGGAAGACAGAGAGGGAGAGAGAAAGATAGATACCTGCCTACCTGCTTCACTGCCTGTGAAGCAACTCGCCTGAGATGGGGAGCCGGGGGCTTGAACTGGGATCCATACGCGGGTCCTTGCACTCAGTGACACCTGCGCTTAACCCACTGCGCTACTGCCCAACTCCCAGTTGTTTTATTTCTTATCCTACTATAAGCAGCTCATCAGAATATTTTATTTTATATTTTTAATTTTTATTAATGATTTAATTTTGATTTACAAAATTATGAAGTAACAGAGGTATAATTCCACACCATTCCCACCACCAGAGTTCTATGTCCCCATTCCCTCAAGTAGAAACGTCAGTAATTCTTTCATAGATATGGGTTGACTATTATTCCTATCACTATCTATATTTGTATATGTTTGCCCATTATTTCTATGGCTCTGCCTTCTCTTCCTTCTAAGTCAGATCTAAACCTATTACTACTTTTGAAAGTATTTTTTCCCTCTTCCTCTTTATGTTCTGATCAAATTAGAATTCTAATGTTATTATGAGTCCATCATGAAATCCATGAGCAAATTACCTCACCAATATGTCCCTCGACCTTACCTCTCCAGAGCCCTACCCCACCAAGGAAAGATAGAAACCAGCTGCGGGTATGGATCGACATGCCAACGTCAATATCTAATGGAGAAACAATTACAGAAGCCAGATCTCCTGCCTTCTGAACCCCATAAAGAATTTTGGTCCATATTCCCAGAGGGGGAAAATATTAGCTCATAAGTTCTTGTGTGGGAAACAGATGCAGTTAAATGTCTATGTATGACTCAGCTGCCAGATATTGGCTAAAATATGTCTTTGCCACACAGGTGAGTCCTTATGATAATCTTAGTACATTGAGCCCCTTGAGATGTTCTCTGGGGCTAGAGATTAATAACCTCCGGATCATGACAAAGCTGGTAGCTTCCCAGGTGAAATATTTTGCCAGCTCCTTCTCTTTAAAAAAATTCTATCATATAAGAAATATATGGGGAGATTTCTCTGAGTGGGATGTACTCTCTCTGCATTGTAATTTACCATCATAATACTGAAAGAAGTCATTAGTATGTTTTCTTTAAAATTAAAAGGTTACTACCTAAATTGAAGAAAAGGGCTGTTAATATATAAAACTTTTTTTATAAAGTAAATTGAATTTCAGAGTTTTAAATCTAAGGCAACACGAACAATTATATACCTCAGATGAAATAGTGGATAGGATAAAGTTTTAAAATGCATTTAATACACAATGGATTACCCTGAGTGATAGATTGAGGCAGTCTATGTGCAAGTGAAACAAATCTAAATTTAGGAAGTCATTGTTAAGTAGGAAATTTGGAGATAGTTTTTCAAATAGTTAAATTGAAACTTAACAATACCTTTCTCACACATTTTTTTTTGGATATTCCAACTGAAATTCATACTGTAGGAGTCAAACTAATTGTTAGATTTTTTAAAAGATAATATGGGAGTTTCAACATACTTTTACAGAAAGAATAAAGGTTAATTTACTGACTTGAGATTTTCTGGTATAAAGTTTTTTTCTTTTTCACTGATGGGGGCAGTCAAAAGCTTCCTTGAACAGTGTGCCAGCTTTACAATGCAAGTGATCCAGGAATAAGTCTGAGTTTCACTGCATTAGGGAAAGCTCTGGTGGTGTGATACCTATCCTCCTTTCACTTGTTTCTTTTTTTTTTTTTTAAATATTTATTTTATTTATTTATTCCCTTTTGTTGCCCTTGTTGTTTTATTGTTGTAGTTATTATTGTTGTTGTTGTTGGATAGGACAGAGAGAAATGGAGAGAGGGAGGGGAAGACAGAGAGGAGGAGAGAAAGATAGACACCTGCAGACCTGCTTCACCGACTGTGAAGCGACTCCCCTGCAGGTGGGGAGCCGGGGTTCGAACCAGGATCCTTATGCCGGTCCTTGTGCTTTGCGCCACCTGCGCTTAGCCCGCTGCACTACAGCCCGACTCCCTTTTCACTTGTTTCTATCTGAAAAGTTTGGACTGGAATGGTGAAGCCTTGACAATGATTTAAAAGGAAAAAAGTCTTGATGCTATGTAATTGAGTTTCCTGCCTTGTTTCCAATTCTACTTTAGAATGTGAGTATAATTCTGTAGCACACTGTGAATATTTACATCTATTATGTAATAGTTTCCATAAATAATGTGCCCCAAATTCTAAATATCACATATGTAGAAGTAAATACGTTACAGATTACAGGCTTGCAATTATAACTGTAGCAAACATTACATTACCTTCATTCAATATGTGGCCTGGTATTTCACTTTTCTAATAGGCTACATAAGATAAAGATCTTCAATTATAAGAGTGATGGTTCTTATGGAAATGAAGTGTCATCCTTTAAATAATTCTTCTGTAAAGAAAACAAACAATACTTAATAAAAAATTCTCTTAATTTAATATTTTAATGAGAGTGCACTGGAAAAGACTCTTATCTAAGGCCATACCATCATGAAAACACTAGATTTTATCTGAAAATAGACTCTCTTCCTCTTTGTGAATGAAAAAGATAGCAATAAAACGTTAAGGTCAATATTACTATTCTTAATTACTGATATATTTATATATATTTATACAATTTTGCAAATGAAAGCAAAAGTGGCTAATAAAATAAGCTTGTTAAAATCCAGATATTTTAAGTAATTTGAATATATATATATATAGTTAACACATTTCAAAACCTACATTCTATGTTGTTTAAAATGTACAAGTTTTTAAAACAAAAACACATTACTAATTTTATTAAATTCAAAAGGATCCATGTTCTTGCCATTTGATTGGATAACAGAGATTACATTTAGTAAGATTGTTTGATTAGAGAGTAATCATCATTATTACATTAGAGGGAATTAGATTACAATTACTAAAAATTACAGGTAATTACAATAAAGCTTAATTTCAAAGCTAAACTCAGTTTCCAAAGAAAAACATTTTATCCCTATGCTTAAAATATGCCTGTATATCCATTAATGTTATGCATAATAATAGCTTTGGTCATTTGAAAGCCAAAAGTATGTAATTGAACAATTATTACAGCCACACTGCCTGAAGGCACTATTTGTCAAGAGAGTTATATGATGGCCAATTATATCCACTCAACCTTGAAGGATAATTCTATCTTCTGTAGGTAACAAATTAATACTACACATTTTCCCCTGAAAGTTTAACTATAGCTTATACTAAATAAATTTTGTATAATTTCTAAAATTAATACTCTTTAAGTGCCAGTTTTTCTTTGATTGAAATAAAATTACCTAATACACAAATTTTATCAGAACATGTCACATAAATGCACAGAGGCAATTTACAAACCTCAGCTGAAGAACAAAGATGTAAACTAAGAAGTATGGTAAAATTTGAGTTCCTAAAGTGAAAGTCACAGAACCATAGCCTTTAAAGTACACATTTTTCTCAGAGACACAGTGGTTTTTCTTTAACATGCAGATCAGTCAGTTGGTTTCTTAGCTCAGAAGAGATTAGTAGCAGCAACCCAGGAAGAAACCTGAGGAAACTGTTAAAATCAATTATTATGGAAGCAGGGGAAATAACACTTTATCAGTGGAAGGAATAAAATGACTAAAAGATGTCACAACTTTACTGCTACACAGGACAATAAAGAATGCTTTTACTGTTTGTCTAATCAAGAAATGGTTAAATTATACTTTGTATCCTTGAAATACCAAGGAGTTGTATATTAATAAGATTTCCACCAAAAATGACTATTTTTAATAGTAATTTCATTATTTTGAGATTTACTTTTTCACTGAAGCAAAGTAAATGTTATTCTGTATGTATGCAATACAAAGTAGAATTGGATTTCCCAGGAAGAATAGTATTTTCTTGTTACGTTATCAAGCCAGACTTCTAGCTTAGGTGTTTTATTTTGAAAAACAGTTTAAAATTTCAAATACTGCATACATTTATTAAATCATTTCCTACTAATAAATGTATTCTGAATCTTAGAACCTGTTTAAATGTTTCTTAACAGTGTGGAGAAAAATCAGAACAGTATTTGACAACATATTAATATAACATATATTTATTTATGTTATTTTGATCTTGCTGATGCAGTGAATGAAAATTGAAACCATGCTTTGTTTATTTTGTTTGTGAACAATGGTTGTGAAATTTTGAGTTGGTTCTTTTTTAAATAGTATGTCAAAAGAATCTGACTATCAGCAACTGTTCTGTTAGCTATTATGTCCCGAGTATGATGTTTTAAAAGGATCTTATTTAAACCATACATGAAAGGAATTCAAAAAGTCAGGCAAAAATTACTAATTGAGAGCCTATCCATAGAGATTTTCTTTTTTATTAAGTGTAAGTTATCAAATTAAGGATTATTTGTAATTTTTCTACTGGGTATACTACCATAGGAAATAAATATTAAATGACTGTTAAACTATAAGTTAGAGTATGTATTACTTAGTTAATTGAATGTGAATATGATTTATTATTTACTTTCTTTTTAAAATGTATTTCAAGAAGTATGGGCGTGTCCTAGAGATACCAGGACTAAGAGAAATGCGGGTCTTAAAGAGAATGCAAGGTTTTTCTTATAGTCTTAGAAATAATTAAAATATTAAAATATAATCATTAATATTAAATATTAATGATTAATTATTATAACTGGGTTAGTTGAGGGGTTTAGTATCTATATTAATATACCTGACTTCACTATGCTTTGAACCCTTTTATTGGTATTTAAACCTCTTTGTATTTTAAATATTTACAAGATCAAATGTTCTTCACCTCTCTGGCCTAAAGCTATACTTGATTCAGATGTTTTCAGAGATATATTTTGAAATACATTTTTAGAGCTCCACGAACAATTTAATCCCCTTATCATAGTTTGATCATTTTGCAAATCTAAGATTAAATGTTTAGGCAAAAGCTAATATTTGTGCTTAGGAGTATAGTCTAGGCAGTTAGGGACTTGAGATATCCAAGATCATTGTGGGATGCAGAAGGTTGAAGGCCTAGCTTCCATAATTTCTTCCCCACTGAACATAGGTGTTGACTGGTAGATCCATATGATCCATACTCCCAACCTGACTCTCTCTTTCCCTAGTAGGGTGGGGCTCTGGGGAATCAGAGCATCAGGACACATTGGTGGGGTCGTCTGTCCAGGGAAGTCTGGTCAGCATCATCCTGAAGAAATTATAGAAGCTAGGCCTTCAACTTTCTGCATCCCACAATGACCTTGGATCCATACTCTCAGAGGTATAAAGAATAGGAAAGCTATCATGGGAGGGGATGGGATACAGAGAGCTGGTGGAGGGAACTGTGTGGAGTTGTACCCCTCTTATCCTATGATTTTTTTAATGTCTCCTTTTTATAAATAAATAAAAAAAGGTTCTCACCTTAGTACAGAAGGTTAATCATAGACATTTATGAAAGTTTGAAAGTGATTGCAAATTTGACTTCTTAATTATAATTACAGATGTAGAAAACAGTGTAGATACACAGAAAAATAAAAGATTATGAATCAGAAGTCTCAACTGAAATATGTAAAGACCAAGTAGCTAATTACCATATATTGTAAAAAAAAATAGTGGGGTACTAATTCAGGCATAGAAACAGTCAAACAAAAACTCTTGTTATTTAGTTTCTTAGGGCAATAGTTTTCTATTCTAAAGACTTAATAATCTATCTTATGCTAACTACCACCCTGAAAATAAAAGCATTCTTTCTCAACATTCTTTTATTTTCTAATATATTCATATTGTGGAAGAAGTGTGACTTCTGAGTCAATAAATGCCTTTAGTCACACTGGTGAAAGAATCAGTCTCTGCATTTTGAGATAAATTCCTACCCCATTTTTGAACACTTTTAACCAATCTGATCAACTATACTTACTTATTCTGGTAATCACACACAAGTAGTAAATTATAAATTTAGAGTTTAGCATAGTAGAGATACCATTTTATTCTGGAAACAGTTAAACCATAAAAATTAAAGAGGTACCCTCGTATACAAAGGGGAGAGTCTACAATACTAAGTGCATTGGACTGAAAATATAAAGGCTGAATATAATCAAAAATTATATATTCTTATGCAAGTTTTTTTTTTTACCACCTAAGTAAAATGGGCACTGAGGTAAATACTGTGCATGGTTTTTTATCATCTCTTTCCTTTTTCCCATCATTCCCAGGGCATCACTGCCCTGGTCCAATGTGGGGAAGAGCCTAATGTCTGGGAAGTCCATGCCATTATTTCCATGAGAGTCTGAGCTGGTTGACGCCAAGACCCTCCTAGAGGGACAATAGGCAGGTCCTCTCCTGACCTCATGAACTTATGAAGGATGGGCTTTTCCAGACTGGGAACCTTCCTACAAATGCTTTTTCTTTCCCTTTGAACAAAGGTCATAAATTACTGTGTATGGCCAACTGAAACCCACCACAAATATTCTGGCTATGCTCAACTGTTCTCCTTCCCCTGCCCTGAGGTGCTCGTAATTTACCCTTAGAGGGAAAAAAAAAGCCTACTTAAGTATTCTGAGCTTATGACCAGACCTTATATGATGACTTTCCGGTTGTGATCAAGTACTTGATAGCTCAAGATTTAACTCTGTATTGTGTATAGATTAATGATTACCTCAACCTTTTTCTAACCCTTGGGCATATCTACTTGCTTGAATCCTACAATAAATGAGTCGTCTCTCTGAAGCTTCTCCAGGAGGAGGAAGATGTGATTTATTCTTCTCCATGCACTCTCCCTTGTCACTAGGGTCTCTCAGGACTTCCAGGGGCCACTACAATCTCTGCTGCCAGTGGTTAGGAAAGCAGATAGCCCAGGACGACCCACAGCCCAACATTTCCAAGTAGATATAGATAGACATATAGAAACAGAGGAGTAGTAGAAAATATTGCTGCACTGAAGTTTTCTCCAACAGAGAACTATGCTTAAATCTGTGATGTGTGCACTATCCTAGTGAACCCTTTTGCCAATTCTGTCATTTTCCATCCTGTAAAAATAATAACTGAAATTATTTATAGAAAGAAGGCAGCCATCTTATCTTTTCTTGGAATGTAAAAATCTAAAAAAGAAATAAAATCAACATCTTTCTTAAATGTATTTCAATTACATTTTAATAATTTCAGAGCCTCCCTTAGTGACAGAGCTAGCTCTTTCGGAGGATACAAATGTAATTCAGTTCTGATTCACATCCTAAAATGTCGACAATCTTATTTGCTTTTAACTCTGAAAAAATGACTAAGAGAGTTAGAGTTTTTTTTTAGCTAGCTGATTAAATTATTATAAAATTCTCTCCATAAGGTTATTGTCATCAGCAAGTAGAACAGTGCCAAGATCAATATGGCTTTATTAAATGAATGAACAATTAGGTGTTTTCAGTCTGGAAACGTTGCTTACCCTTGCATTTTCAAAAGCAGGCTGAAATATACTTCTTCTTTTTCTTTTTTTTAAATATTTTTATTTTTTTAATTACTTACTGGATTGAGACAGAGAGATAATCACCACTTGCAAAGTTTCCTCCCTGCAGGTAGGATTGGGACCTTGAACCCATGTCCTTGCACACTATGACATGAGCACTCAACTGGGTGTGCCTTGCCTGGCCCCTAATATCAGCATTTTAAATGTGTACATCTCTGGCCTTCCTATAAACCCAGAGTCAGCACTCCCTCAATCCCATGTGCATTTTAGGTTCCCCTTCCCAGTCAGATTTCTAGAACATGTTGCTTATGTTTGACATAACCTTTCCTTTTTTTATTTATTTACTTTTTTATTTATTTTTTATTTTTTAATAATTTATTTCTTTATTGGGGAATTAATGCTTTACATTCAACAGTAAATACAATAGTTTGTACATGCATAACATTCCCCAGATTCCCATTTAACAATACAACCCCCACTATGTCATTCATCATCTTTCATGGACCTGTATTCTCTTTACTTTGGTGTAATACTCCAATTCCATTTCAGGTTCGACTTGTGTTTTCTTTTCTAATCTTGTTTTTCAACATATATATACACACACACAATGGAATACTACTCAGCTATAAAAAACGGTGACTTCACCGTTTTCAGCCGATCTCGGATGGACCTTGAAAAAAATCATGTTGAGTGAAATAAGTCAGAAACAGAAGGATGAATATGGGATGATCTCATTCTCAGGCCGAAGTTGAAGTTGAAATACTTCTTCTTTTTCAACTTGTAGAATGCTATAATAATTTATTTCAGTTGAAATCTGTATACTAAGTAGGTAAAGTAAAACTACCTTCACTATTTGTTAGATGTCTAAGTGTATATATATATATATATATATATATATATATATATATATATATATATATATATATATATGATAAATTTGTAATTTTTAAGTAGATTGATAACACAAAATAGTTTAAGAGTATGAACTGACTAATTTTTAAACTGTACTCTGACATTTACTGCCAGTGTGACCTTAATAAAGAAAGTAAACATTTCTGGGGCTCAAAAGTTTTTATTTTTATTTTATTTTTTATTTTACCTTTTGTTGCCCTTGTTTAACAGTGTTGTGGTTATTGATGTGGTTGTTGTTGGATAGGACAGAGAGAAATGGAGAGAGGAGGGGAAGACAGAGAGGGGGAGAGAAAAATAGACACCTCAGACCTGCTTCACCGCTTGTGAAGCGACTCCCCTGAGGTGGGGAGCCAGGGGCTCAAACTGGGATCCTTAAGCCGGTCCTTGGGCTTTGAGCCACGTGCGCTTAACCCACTGCTCCACTGCTGACTCCAGGGGCTCAATAGTTTTATTGCGGGAGTGAACAATAGTCACTGTCTTTCAAGATGGTGAATGAGTTGTTTTATTTTTATTTTTTATATTTATTTATTCCCTTTTGTTGCCCTTGTTGTTTTATTTTATTATTGTAGTTATTGCTGTTGTTGTTGGATAGGACAGAGAGAAATGGATAGAGAAAGGGATGACAGAGGAGAGAGAAAGACACACACCTGCAGACCTGCTTCACCATCTGTGAAGCGACTCCCTTGCAGATGGGGAGCCTTGGGCTTGAACCAGGTTCCTTAAGCAGGTCCTTGCGCTTTGGGCCACGTGCACTTAACCTGCTGCACTACTGCCTGACTCCTGGTGAATGAGTTTTTAAGTGAGATTACAAAAAATGTGAGAGGGGGTGCTGAGAGACAGCTCAGCAGGAAAAGTATATAATTTGCTATGTGTGAACCAATAGATTCAAGGCCCAGAAGAGTATAGAAGCATTGTAGATAGCAGCAAAGCAAC
Organism: Erinaceus europaeus; assembly: GCF_950295315.1. Classification (NCBI taxonomy): domain Eukaryota; kingdom Metazoa; phylum Chordata; class Mammalia; order Eulipotyphla; family Erinaceidae; genus Erinaceus; species Erinaceus europaeus. The sequence goes on from NC_080185.1 coordinate 32,591,909, forward strand.
TCCTCCTTCTCTTTCTCTCTCTCAAGAAATTAATTATCTTTATTTATTGGGTAGAGACAGTCAAAAATCAAGAGAGTAGGGAGAGGTAGAGAGAGACAGAGACAGAGAAACTTGCAGCACTGCTTGACCACTCACAGAGCTTTCCCCCTGTACTTGGGGACCAGGGACTCAAACTTGGATCCTTGAGCTTTGTAATATGTGGGCTCAACAAAATGTGTTGCCACCCAGGCCCTGCAAGGGAATTCTTCTCTCTCTCTCCTTTCTCTCTCTCTTTCCCTCTGCCCTGCCCCCCCTTCTCCTGCTCTTCTTCCTTCCCTCCCTTCTTCCTCCTCCCTCCTTTGTTCTGTTTTCACTCTCTCTAATTTGGCTAGAGAGGTCACTCTGCAGTGTATGCATACAAGAGGTCACATGTTCTTTCCTTGTCACACATAAATTTTTATTTAATATTTGTTATATCCAGAATAATAAGCTCTATTTTCCTTCCTAATTTTGATTGATAACTAAGCAAAATACTAAAACATTAGAAAGCAGTTATAGATATTAATTAATAGACAAAACAGAATTGTGGGTACTGAGAAAAGGGAAACATGCAAGATGAGACATATAATTACTGTACCTTACAGCCTAAATGTAACTCCAGACCATGCTACAAAGTGTGTGCTAGTAGGTCCCTAGCATTGAGCATATAGATAATGAAATTTGATTAGGTGACAGTAGCTCCTTGTTGAAGGTAATAACTCTTATTTATTTATTTTTAGAGAGTTAAGTTTTTAAAAAATATTTTATTTATTGGTTATAGACAGAAGTGTGTGTGTGTACGAGAGAGGGTGAAAGAGAGACAGAGAGAGACACAGAGAGAGAGGGAGACAGAGAGAGAGATAGAGAGAGAGAGGATGCTGAAGCACTGCTTAACTACTAGTGAAGCTTCCCCCTGCAGGTGTGGTCTAGAGACCTGAACCTGGGTTCTTGCACATGGTAAAGTGTGCATTCAATCTGGTGTACGATAACTCAGCTTCCAGCTCCCACAGATCACAATTTTAGAATGAAGGAAGCATCAGAGAAAAAAAAGAACACCGCAAACTAGTATAAATATCACTTTGAATATTGGTTCAAATGTATTTAAAACGACTATTTGGGGAAACTCCAAGCAGATAGGAAATGATAACAGCCTGGGAGAAATATACTGGGATATAAGATTAATAAATCAAGAAACTTAGGTAGTTCAGGAATTACTCAAGATTCCAATTTTCAGACAGAACATACAAGGCATTCTATAAAAGCCTAAGAAATAACAGAAGTCACTAGGGGTAGATAGCATAATGGTTATGCAAACAGACTCTTATGCCTAAGGCTTCGAAGTCCTAGATTTAATCATCTGCACTACCATAAACCAGAGCTGAGCAGTGCTGATTAAAAAATAATAATAATAATAATAAAGAAAGAAAGAACACAAGTCAATGATTGAAGCAAATGAACCCTTTAGCATAAGCTACACTATGTTTACCCTAGTAAAATAATTTTTAAGAGGCTCAAGCTTATTTCCAAGTACTTAAATGCCAATATAATTGTAAGTTTGTACTTAGAATAAAAGGTTGAGAAAGTTGTTCCATGGCTATAATATAGAGGAAAGGGGGCAAATTAATCAATGTTATGCACTATAATATAGAGGAAAGGGGGCAAATTAATCAATGTTATGCACATCAACAAACAGAAAGAAAAAACACATGATTATATCAATAGGTGCTGAAAAAGCGTTCAACAAGATTCAAAATCCATTTATGATAAAGTTTCTTTTTTAATTTTTATCTTTATTTATTGGATAGAGACAGTCAGAAATCGAGAGGGAAGGGGGAGGTAGAGAGGGAGAGAGACAGAGAGACACTTGCAGCACTGCTTCACCACTTGTGAAGCTTTCCCCCTGCAGGTGGGGACCAGGGGCTCGAACCTGGGTCCTTGCACTGTAACATGTGCGCTAAACCAGGTGCGCCACCACCTGGCCCCCCTATAAAGTTTCTTTTTTTACTGATTTAATAGTGATTAACAAGATAGTAGGATAAGAGGGAAGCAATTGTATACAATTCCTACCAGCAGAGTTCCATATCTCATCCCCTCCATTGGAAGCTTTCCTATTTGATATTCCCTGGAAGTATGAACCCAGGATCATTATGAGATCCAGAAGGTTGGAGGTCTGCTTCTGTAATTGTTTCTCTGCTGGACATGGACATTGGCAGGTCAGTCTGTACTCCCAGCCTGTTTCTATCTGGAGAGGCTGGGTTTCAGGGCACATTGGTGAGGTCCTCTGTTCAGGGAAGTTATGGTGGAGTCATGGTAGCAACTGCAACTTGGTGGCTGACAAGCATTAAAATATAAAGCAGAAAAAATTGTTTAATAATCAGGAATCTAATCTTTAGAGGCAATAATATATCAGATAAGATATGGGATCTCCATTTTGGAAAAAACTAGGAAATCTATTTTAGGTACATTCCAAGGGGCTCATGACTTTATTAATATATAATAAACACATGACCACCATTATACCCATTTTAGAAAATCTGAAAGATTTTTTTCAAAAACTATGGAATTAAACAAGGATGTCCACTCTTACAACTGTTCAGCAAAGTCCTGGAATGCCTTGCAAGATAAATCAGGCAAGAAATGACTGTGAAAGGAATCCAAATAGCGGAGGAAGAAGTCAAACTACCACTACTTGCATTTGACATGATGTGATGCATAGTAGACCCTAAAGACTCCACCAAAAAATTACTAGAAACTATTAATAAATTTAGCAGTGACAGGATACAAAATTAACATATAAATCTCTAGATTCTACACACGACGAGTCAGAGGAAAGAGAAATGAGGGAAGCAGTACCATTCATAATTAAATAAAAAATGATAAAATGCCTTGAAGTAAGTCTACTGAAAATAGTAAAAAGATATATGCAATGAAAACTATAGAACACAATACCAATAAATAGGTAGAAATTCAAAGAAATGAACAACTATTCCCTATTCCTAGGCTGAGAAAATAAACATTGAGTTGCCTAGAATATCTAAAAATAAGTGATAGATTCAATGCAATCCTGATAAAAATCTCAGATATATCTTTAAAAAAACAGAACAAGTAATCCTAAAATTTGTGCAGAGCATTTCTGAGAAGAAATAAAATAAACTAAAGGTGTTTCACATATCCCTATTTAAAAAAATGTTTTCAATTTTTTAAGTATTTATTTATTTATTCCCTTTTGTTGCCCTTTTTGTTTTATTGTTGTAGTTATTATTGTTATTGATGTAATCATTGTTGGATTGGATAGAGAGAAATGGAGAGAGGAGGGGAAGACAGAGAGGGCTAGAGAAAGTGTAACACCTACAGTACTGCTTCACCAATCGTGAAGAATTCACAATTCACAATGAATTCCAATTGTACCTTTTTTTTAAGCTTTCCTTTTGCCATTTTAAATAATTGACTTCAAAAAGTATCTACAACTTAATTAAAACAATTCTTACTAATGTGATGTTATAAGGAAACCTTTTGATGAAATTAATAGCCTCCAGCTCTAGAAGCAATCACAATTAAGACTGTCAATACTCCTTAAGAACTTTCTGTACTTAAGTACAAAAAGACAAAAATAAATAGCTAACAGGAGCTTCTTAAATGGTAGAGTATTCTTTAAAATACAGTAATCTGTTTCCAATCCAGAATATTAAGAATTTATTAATTATCAAAGACTGTCAAGAAGTATTATACAAGTAGGTTGAAAGTATTGGTTTCATTTGTTTGTTATTTTATAATGATTGACAAAACTATAGGATAAGAGGGGTACAATTCCACGAAATTCACACCTTCAGAGTTCCTTATCTCATCCCCTCCACTATAAGCGTTCCTATTCTTTATCCCTCTGGGAGTATGAACCCAGGATCATTATGAGATGCAGAAAGTGGAAGCTCTGGCTTCTGTAATTGCTTCTTCACTGGATATGGACATTGAGAGGTCAATTCAGACTTCTAGCCTGTTTCTGTCTTTCTCTAGTGGGGTGAGTGATTTTAATGCATAGACTTCAGTTCTGAGTATACATACCTTCTTTAATCTAAACACTTAAAGTTTCAAATTAGTAAAATTTAATATCTGGGGCTTTATTCATGTTCCTTCATGCTTTCTTGATGCATACCATTTGATATTGCACCTGCTTATTTCAATGAAATCAATGCAACCAGTGCCATCTTGACATGTTTCACTTTGGACTGTGTCTAGGGACTCCAGGCCTAGGATGTCAACCCCCCAGCTCCAATGCTCTGGTGAGACCTTTCCTAGCTCATAGTACTACCTACTTCCATTTCAAATGGCACATTTCTTAACAAAGTTACAGGATCTACATATGGACCAGGGTCCATGAGATAGTGCACATGTGCACATATATTTATAAGTGAGGATAAAGTATATACCTTAAAGTAAAAGTGTGCAATAGTCTACAGTGATGTATTAAGTACAGTAAGCAAGTGGAAAGATCTAAAGAAGACACCATAAAGAACTTAATCAAATATTCTCTACTTAGACCTAGATATCCCCCTCATCTACTTCCTATTTCACTTCCCTCAATCACTCTAAGTCTAATCCTTTCAGAAAAAGTAAGGACTACAAAAGCTAGATAAGGACAAGAAACCAGCACCCTTTAATAATAGCCCTTTCGGTCACTACCAGGCCACCCCGTCAACCAGTGCCCTAGCTAGAGAATCCTGGGATTCCTACATTGATAGACCTAGACCTCTAGCTGATCCTTCTCTCTGCCATCACTGGTCATCTCCATCAGGAACAACATCATAAACCTTCTTGTGGGCTTCACCAGGTGCAGGTTTGCTCTGGGTCAGCCTGTCTTCCGGGCCATCAAAAGCAGCCCCCGGGGAGTCCTGGGGTAGCTCAGCATGTGGAGGGCAAAGTGAGCAGGGAAACAAGCAGTCATCTCTGGGAAAGCCTCAGTGGGACAATTCATTTATTGAAAGAAAAAGCAGGTAAATATAAGCCATAACTCGGGGGTAAGGTTTGGGGTACCTATTAACCCAAACAGAGAGCAATACAGTCACATTTTGACTAACAGACTGTTTGATGACAAGTAAAAGTTTACCATACAAGGTTTGGTCACAAGCTTTACAATGTACATTTTTCTGGAGGTAAATTGTAGGCACATTTAGGGCAGCAGGGGAGAGGAAAAAAGAAACAGCTTGAGCAAACGGGCTGCTTGCTGGTGGTTTTAAAGTTAACACAGTAATCTGTGGCTTTTAATTAAAGAAGGAAAGGAGGGGAGGTGGCATGTGTAGAAAGGTGCCTATGTCTGGGTGTCCAGCCATCATAAATTCCAGAGACCAGAGGAACCAGCCCTTATCTCAACCTGAAGAGAGAGCTGGGAGTCAACCTGCTTGGATCTCATGGAAATAATGACCTAGACTTTCCGGGACAGTGGCCCCATTCTCCAATAGTCAAGACATTGCCCTCAGTGTAGAACAACAATGGTAGAAACTGTCCCATTCTCTGAAGGGAAACTGGGTCAACATATTCTGCCACTCAAGGAAGACGGGTCCTGAAATGAGTGCAACCTAGAATGTCCCTAGCTATGGCCTTAAGATATGAGCTCAGACTTCAGACAAACAGGGATGCAGAGGTTACACAGTTTCCTGTGTTAAATATAAATTGACATGGGCCCTAGGTCAGATTGATGATATTTGCAGTTAATAGTATTTATATACTTTTCTCATATTTGGGAGTTACTCTTTGCCCTGATCCAGCTTTCTAGTCCTATTCCCAACTCTAATGCCATCTTCCCAGACAATACTTTCAGCCCATCTACATGTGAACTGTCAGGCTCAGGCAAAAATTAGAAAAGTCATGGGACCATCAGAATATACCTTACATAGACTTCCTAACTTTTTCTAACATGAATACCCCAAATCTCATGTACTATATTCTTACCTTTAAGTCCATGTTTATTAAACTAATTGTTCTGTTTTATATCTTAATGCTTTTTCAGCCACCAAGTTTCAGATGCTACCATGATGCCAACCTGACTTCATTGGGCATAAAACTTCACCAGTGTGTTCTGGAACCCCACTTCCCTAGAGCCCTACCCTACTAGGGAAATATGGAAACAGGTTGGGGGTATGGGCAGACCTGTCAGTGCTCATGCCCAGAAGAGAAAAAATTACAGAAGCCAGACCTCACACCATCTGTACCCTATACAGATTTTTGGTCTATCCTACCAGTGGGATAAAGAATAGGGAATCTTCCAGTGAAAGGGATGGGATATAGAACTCTGAGAATTATTTTGGAATTGTACCCTTCTTCCCACAGTCTTGATTATCATTGGTAAATCTCTAATTTAAAAAGACCTGACAGTGTAGTTATAGCTCATTTTTCTTTCTTTAGTAGCCTATAAAATGCCTTTTTCCTTGACTTGATAATTTTTACTGAATTAATGATGTGTCTAGGGTATGGGTCATTTTGTAGTCAGAAGTTGGGTGATCTATTTCGTTCTTGTTTATATTTTTTGTGTTCTCCAACATTTGAATTTTTCAGCTGTTATTTCCTTTAATATATCCCTTACTCTCTTCTCTCTACTTTCTTCCCTGGAATCCCATTAATCGTAAATTTGCTTTTCTAGTAAACATGTATGCCTATAGAAGTGAGAGTAAGTAGTGAACTCCAAGCTACAGTTGCTGGATCTTTTAATTACATCTCTTAAGATACCTCATATTCCAAAAGGCTTGCTTAAGCAGAAAGCAAAACAAACAGATCAGGGAAATATGTAGCCTAGAGATAAGCAATAAAAACATTTCTATATATTCCAAATCTAATCTCAGTATGTACAAGACTGCTTGTACTCAGTAATGCTGTGTGTTCCTCTTCTATATCAGGCAGTCAAAGACCTTCTTCCAAGATTTTTTCTCACAATAATTTATTTTTTCTTTTTAACAACACCCTTATTTGAGTAATTACAGTTTACTGAGCACAGAGCTCTTTAATATTGGGTTATATATTAAGACTGAACCTGCTAAATATCCTTTTAAGATATTTTCCCATATCCATTTGTGTCTGTTGCAGAAGCATGACTTCAGCAGGTACAGACTTCTCTGTCAGGGGGCAAATCATCTTGAGAGTTTCTTTTGCTTAGAACTAATTGTGACTTGAGTCTACAATGTCAGAAGTAGATTTTCTGGTGTTTCTGTCTTCCTGACCCTCTTCTGTGGTATTCTGCATTACTTGTCAGGTACTTCACATCTTCTCAAGTGTCTGATCATTAGGCATGTAGTAGTTTTCTGTTGTCCTCTTTCTCTTCCTTCTAGGGATCTTCATCATTCTCAGCTGTTGAATTTCTGGTCTGGGATTTTGGTTGACCTGTTGCCAACTCATGATATGGTTTTACTGCTTTGGCAGGTATCCAAATGGGACTTCTATGATAAGACTGAAGCATATTCTCAACCCCAGGCTAACAGCTTAACCAGCTCCAACAAAGAGGGGCCCTGACTAACATCTTTATATAGCAACAAAGATTTAGGGATTTTTCAGTAAGAACAGTATGCTGTTCAGCTTCTGTCAAACATTTTTTTTAACTAAGGAGAGTTTTATATAATTGTTCTTATTGTGTTAAACTTTCTTACATGTTTCTTTTTTGTTTAATCAGTAATTTAAAAAGATTCTTGGCAAGTTCAACTATGGCCTGGGCTATTGGATTATATGGAATATCAGTGATATTTTTAATGTTCCATTCTTGAAAAAAGGTCTGAAATAATTTAAATACATAATCTAGGGAGTTGTCAGTCTTAATCAGTTTATGGCAATTTATAAAAGGTATAAATGGCACAGTATGCTTTTTTCACGTTTTGTAGATCCTTTGGTTTGACATGGAGCATGTATGAACAAACTTGTGTGAACAAATTTTAAATGTACTAATGAGGAAATACAAATTATGTGTCACTTGTCATAAGTCATTGTACTTACTGCCATGGTGAAGTTAGGCCCCCATTGTGGAATAGAAGATGTCTAGGGCTAAATAATAAATACTTACTTGAAGAACTTATGGTGTTATCATTAGGTCATTCTACTAGGCTGCTAGTCTCATTAGGTCTAAGTCCAGTCACAGAGCTCTATTAAGTAAGTACTTGTATTTTAAATTATGGAATTGCCCTAAGTTTATGGATCTAAATACTCACTCATGAACAGAGTTAATAGGCCCAAGCCTATATCTAGGATCTGTACCATTTCTGGAAAACACACAAGTCAAAACTAGATTGGATAATGTATCCAGTATGTTACTACAGATATCACCAGGAGAAATATGGTGAAGATCGGCATCTCAGGAGACCAGCAGCAACAAATGCAGTAGCAGCAAGTCTTGACAGTGGCACAGGTAATGTCAATTCAGTTGACACCAACAGAGGCAGTATAATGTGATAAGAGATCAGGAAGAGATACATCAGGAAATGTAAGCAAAGTTCCATAGATTTCAGGAAGAAGAAAAGTAGGAATTTTAGTGTTACTAAATAGGAAGATTTAGTATTACTATAACCAAATTACTCAGGAGCTTATTTAACTAACCCAATAATTAGAATTAACCATAACATATTTGACTTTAGCAAGCTTTACACAATTTTAATATATCTATCAATAACAATGTCTTAGATATTGACAAGGCCGAATGATTTTGATGTGTTAGACCTAAGGTTATAGGTCCGTCTTTATTTGGGGAAGGCCTGTCCTCTTCTGCAAAGCACACAGCTTCAGGAGGGATGCAGATAGAGTGGTGAGGGAAGAAGGGGACACCCAGCAAGACAGCCAGATCAGCCGAATCAACCCTGGTGATCAATGGGGTGATAAATGTCACAGACAGATTGCCTTCACCTCCAGCCTGAGGTTTTTAGGTAACACAAGTATTCATTGTTTAATAGCTTAAACAATTTAGGCCCAGGGTTCAATCAGTAACACATATGAAATATTAAAAATTATACATATATATTATTAACTTTATGCAATTTGACAACTAGAATTATTAAATTTTTTACCAAACAATTTGTATTTAATATCAAGTCAATTATTTTAAGAATAGTGACATTATTTTACCAATGAGAAAAAGTAGACTTTGGTTTTATATGCATACAATATTGACTGCAAATCTTTTACAGACATTTGACAATTTACCTGAACTATAGCTATGAAAAAGTAAGAACAATTTCCTTAACAGCCTATATTTATGCAAATGTAACACCTTAATTGGTTTGGATAACTGAAATAGCCAATCTTTCAAGTTCTCCCAATCTTAAACAAGGCCACCGTGAGTGAGTGGAGTACCAAGGAAAATGCAATTTAATGAATCTCAAGAGATCATCAAACTGGTTATCACTAACTTTGCATTCTGCTGATTTAAAAGGGTTCTGTATCTGAGAGCAATGAGTTCTCACTGATTTAGTCAGATTATTACCCATTATAAATAAAAATGAACCTAAGGGGGTAAGAAGGGCCTGAGAGAAGCAGAGGATTGTTATAGAGTTTAAGGTCGGGAATGTTTCCACATCAGGGCAACATTCCCAGAGATTTAAAAAGCCAATGGGGAATTGTCTCTGCATGTAATCACAAGCCTGTCCTCCACGTTCAGATTTGTAACCTCTTTGGCAATATGTACTTTGTGATGAAGTTAGTTTTGTCACACAATCTATGTTTACCTCTGTCTGACACCCTGGTAGGGCTGTCACAGATAAGGATAAGGCTGATAATATTTAAGTCATACCAAAGATCTGCTGTGGACAGAGAAATTTAGTTAGTTGTAGGCCATACCTAATCCTACATGTCAGACTTCGCTAGGGAAAAAAGAAGAAGAAGAAGAAGAAGAAGAAGAAGAAGAAGAAGAAGAAGAAGAAGAAGAAGAAGAAGAAGAAGAAGAAGAAGATGAGGATGAGGAAGAGGAAGAAGAAGAAGAAGAAGAAGAAGAAGAAGAAGAAGAAGAAGAAGAAGAAGAAGAAGAAGAAGAAGAAGAAGAAGAAGAAGAAGAAGAAGAAGAAGAAAACTTCCAGGTGAGCCTAGCAAAACCTCTCACAGGTATGAGGTTTCAACTACCTGTGTTCCCTATTGGAATGAAATAGACATATATTCTTCATCTTACCTGGGGTTGAAGAGACCTCTTCTGCACTGATTATCTTCTACTTCAGAGAGCTTCTCAGATGGGGCACCAAAATGTTGTATTGGCGGTGAAAGAGGATGCCAAAACTTACTCAGAGGCACAAGTATTTCATCTAGGAGAGCTCAGAGGGACTTCACTAAAACACACCCCTATAGAAGTGGGAGAAATGAGTGAAACGCCAAGCTGTGGTTCCTGGCTTTTTTATTTACGTATTTTAAAATACCTCACATTCCCAAAAGCTTGCTTAAGCAGAAAGCAGAACAAACAGATAAGGGAAACACTTTGGCTGAAGATAAGCAATAAGAACAGATTTAATCTCTGTATCTCTAAGACTACTTTTGCTCAGTAATGCGGTTTGTTCCTCTCCCATATCAGAGAGTCAGTGACTTTCTTCCAGGGCTTTTCCTCACAATAGAGACTTTTCTCTTAGACACCGTCCTTGTTTGAGGAATCACAATCTACTGAGGACAGAGTTATTTAGGTTTTCAGTTATACACAAAGTTTGAAGGTGTCTGATGCTTTCCCACACACTCTTTCCTGTACTTAACTGAACAAAGCATCCATTTTCCCACATGTACATTCAGGCAGCCCATTCACTTGTGACTGCTTACTCTCTGACTCAATTGACTTACTATTATGGAAGGGAGAATTTGGCCAGATTTCATTCAACTGAGTTCATTTATCAATTGCATGATGACTTCTAGCTTCCCCTTGAGTTTCAGCATCTTGGGTACTCTCAAAATTTCCCTCATGCTCAGAATTAAAAGTATTCTCTTCTCTCTTGACTGTATTTTCTCTCCTAGCAATACTGGCTGCTGGAAAGCACCTTTCAATGCATATTACTGTTTCTGTTTTATTTTCCCTCCTTATACTTTAATTCACCTGTAGATAAATGCTTGTATCCTTCAGACAAACCTAGTTGTTCCTTGGAGAGGCTTTGTTGTATGTTTTTTTTTTTATTTAGTTAAATTTTTGAACTGATTTCCTTGCAATTATTCTGCCATAATACTGCCCATAGAAGCCATATATACTTTTTGGGTTCCTTCACCCATTTATTCTACTTTGCACTTCTTAACTCTGGAAATCACCATATTTTTAAAAGAAAAGTGTCTATCCAGCTCTTTTTTTACATTTATTTTTTTCCTTTATTGAGGGATTAATGTTTTACATTCAACAATAAATACAATAGTTTGTACATAGATAACATTTCTCAGTTTTCCACATGACAATACAACCCCCACTACGTCCTCTGTCATCTTTTTCTAGGACCTGTACTCCCTCTCCTCACCCCAGAGTCTTTTACTTTGGTGCAACACACCAACTCCAGTCCCTGTTCTGCTTAATTTTTTCTCTTGTGGTCTTGCTTTCAACTTCTGCCTGTGAGTGAGATCGTTCCATATTCATCCTTCTGTTTCTGACTGATTTCACTTAACATGACTTCTTCAAGTTCCATCCAAGATAGGCTGAAAACTGTGAAATCACCATTTTTAATGCCTAAGTAATATATATTACTTATAATATATAATAAATATAATATTTATTAAATATAATTAACATACAGTATATATTATAATTATTATATAAATATGATATATATTACAACTTATCAGCCACTCAACTGTTGTTGGACACCTGGGTTTCTTCCAAGTTTTGGCTATTATAAATTGTGCCGCTATGAACATAAGTGTACACAAATCTTTTTGGATGGGTGTGTTTGGTTCCTTAGGATATATAACCAAGAGGAGGAGTTGCAGGATCTTAGGGTAGGTCCATTTCTAGCCTACTGAGAGTTCTCCAGACTGCTCTTCACACAGGTTGAACCAATTTACATTTCCATTAGCAGTGTAGGAAGGTTCCTATGTCCCCATAAGCTCTCCATCATTTGTTGTTGCTACCTTTTCTGATGTATGACATTCTCAAAGGAGTGAAGTGATATCATATTGTTGTCTTTATTTACATTTTTCTGACAATCAGTGACTTGGAGCATTTTTTCATATGTTTTCCAGCCACTCATGCCTCTTCCGTGGTGAATATTCTATCTATGTTCTCTCCCCTTTTTTGGATGGGGCCAATTGTTTTCTTGTTGAGTTTGGCAAGCTCTTTATATATTTTGGTTATTAGTCTCCTGTCTGATATATGGCATGAAAGGATCTCCCATTCTGTGAGGGATCTCTTTGTTTAGGTGGTGGATTTCTTTTTCTTTGCTGAAAAATTTTAATTTGATGTATTCCCATTGGTTTTTTCCTGCCTTATTCTTCTTTGTAATTGGATTCGTTACATTGAAGATGTCTTTAAAATTTATGCAGAAAAGAGTACTGCCAATTTTCCTTCTTTTGTCCATTTTACTACTACTTCTACTACAATGAAGACTACTACTAATATTTTGTATTTTTCACTAGGTTTATTTCTGGAGTTCTGTGCTACATGAGCTATCCACTGCTCCAGGAAATAATTTGTTCTTTTTTATTTTATTATAACATAGAGAAACAGGGCAAGTGAGGGTGAGAGAAATGGAGAAAGGGAGACATCTGCACCTTGCTTTGCTACTCATAAAGTTTTTTTCTTTCATGTGGGAATTATGGTCTTGAATCTGGGTCCATGTTTATGGTAACTTGTGTGCTTTATCAGTTGTGTCACCATCCTGTTTCTTTTCTGTCCATTTTAGTTTGGCTGTTTTGGTTTTATTGTTTATATTTGTAGATTTTAATCCCTTATGATACATGATCCAAAAGTATTTTTTTCCTACTCAATAAGTAGCCTTTAAATTTGTTGATTATTTTCTTTGCTATGTAGAAACTGTATAGTTCACTGCAATTTCACATGTTTATTTCTGATTTTAGAGCCATTGTTATTGAAGTCAGATCCACAAATCATTGCCAAGACCACTGCCATAAAACTTACCATTCAAGTTTATTTCTAGGAATTTCATGGTTTCAAGAAATACATTTCATTTTTCATTTATAGTTTACTTTTATATTGTATAAGACTGGTTCACTTTCATTTCTTTGTAGCTGTCTACTTGCCTTGTTTTCTCAATGACTCTAACTTAAAAGTGGCCTTGTCGTCTAAGACACTGACCAATTCAATAGTGTATTTTCCCTATACTTTGCCACTCCCAGTGTGCAATCTAATCTGAAAAACTTAAATCACAATTTTACCAAAATAACATTTAGTCTCAATTCATCTTTGAAAACTTAAAGACCTACAGAATAAATATGCATAAAACTGAAAAATTTTAGCACAGATTTAATATTTTATGCTGTTTTTTTCCTTTCAATTGGGGGTAAAGATTTATAGTACAGCTGTTAATACATGGGTAATGTTTCTCATTTATACATGATAGACACCTGCAAAACACTCTCACCCCCAATTTAGGTAATTTTTTTCCATCAGCAAACACTAGGACACCAAAACTTCTCCCTTACCCCCATCTTCCACTCCTTTCCCAGAGTCCTTTGCCTTGGTGTAATGCACCAAACCTATTCCAAGTTTTACTTTGTGTTTTACCATTCTGCTCTTGTTTCTTATGCTATATCTTTGAGTAAAATCATTCCATATTCATCCTTCTCTTTTTGATTTATCTAACATGATTTCCTCAAGCTCCATCCAAGATGAGGTGCAGGTGACTTCACCATTCTTTCTTCCTTTCTTCTTTTATTTTTTATTAACTAATGAGAATAATAGAAAAGAAAGTACTAAACATCACTCTGGTACATGTGCTGCCAGGGATAGAACTCAAAACCTCCTGCTTGAGAGTCCAGTGCTTTATCTACTATGCCACTTCCTGACCACCATGACTTCACCATTCTTAAAAGCTTAGTACATACACCACAACTTTCTTAGCCTTATTACAAATTTATTATTTTCAATATATATTCCAAGTTGAAATTAATTGTAAGATATTACTGCTTCATCAATCACTTATTAATATTAATACCAGGCAGGGATGTGGTAAGCAATTTCAACTGTTTCTGATTTCCTTATAGATAATATTCCCCTTCATATTAACAACTAATTTTCCCATCTTTCAGACACTAATACTAAATATGAGAATAAATGTACTAATTTAATCCATATATAGGTAATGTTAGGTCCCATTTCTATTGTCCTTGAAAGTTCTTTCAAGCTCTACTTTTTCTGTCAAGTTCAATCCCTGAATACTAGAAAATGATTATTATTTTGGGAGAAAATATAGAAAAAATATGCAATAGTATTTACCATTGTCTCTCAGATTTCTATTTTAATGAATTTTTTATATTTATTTATTAGATAGAGACATCCAGAAATCAAGAAGGGAAGGGGGGAGAGAGAGGGAGAGAGACAGAGAGACACCTGCAGTCCTGCTCCATCACTTGCAAAGCTTTCCCCCTGCAGATGGGGACCGGGGGCTTGAACCTGGGTCCTTGCACATTGCAACATGTGTACTTAACCAGGTGCGCCACCACCTGGCCCCAGGACTTCTATTTTTGTCCATCAACTCTATTTCAGACATATCTCATATTTCTTCCGCTTGCATGTATCTTTCATTTTGGTTCACTTTTCATCAACTATCACCAATATACCCTCAATTTGCCCTAATTTTCTTCTATTAAACATGCTTAAATCTCATCTTCCCTCAGCAAAGAAGTTCAACATGTGCACATGCACATACAGGCATTTTAGCATATTTCAAGAAGGCACTTAAAACATACTATCACTGTAGTTGTAGTTATTTTAAATGATAAATATCAGTGTTTTCCAATGTTCTGAAAGTAAACTCCTAGGTAGAAACTCCTAAGTTTTCTTGTTGGCTACTGTTTGATCAGGAGATAGCTCACCAATTACAACAAGTGATAATATTTTGGCTAATTTAACCTACACAGATGTCCATACTGGTGCCCAGGTACTCATGTTCAATAATATGATGTGCAGATTTTCCATAAAGCAAAACAAACAAACCCAAGTGAATTCTTCTAGTATGACAATGTTGAAATTAATTATTATTATTTTTTATTACTTGGAAAACTTCGTCACTACTAATAATGATGTAGTAGATGTACATATACAAAGATATATATCTATTATATATTATTATATATATATCACCAGAGTACTGCTCAGCTCTGGTTTATGGTGGTGCTGGGGATTGAATGTCTAACCTTTGGTGCCTCAGGCATGAAAGGTTTTTTGCATAACCATTATGCTATCACCCCAGCCCTATAGGATGCTCTCCAATATGTGAAGTGAAATAATATAGTAGTGACTAAAGAGTCATCATTACAGTATGCCAGTCTCTTGCCCTTATTCACCTTTTGCAGTCCTTGCTTTGCTAAGGTTAGCTTTGGAGTGAGTGAGAGAACTGTAATAGGAAGTAGGAGAGGAGGGTATCTAAGTCTAAGTGGACACTATTTCACTAGTAACTTTATACTTACTCACTGCAGACTAGTGTGTATTTTTGCTTTCAGGTATATAGTTTGCCCTAGTTTATGGATACATGTGAACATATGCTCTATCCTACATGACCTGGTCTATATCTAGGTTTTGGGGTTTTGTTAGGAAGTGAACCACCTGGAATGGAATTAGAGAATACTATGAAAGGAAAGGTCTCACAATGTAATGAAGCTGAAGGGTTGACATTCCAACCTGAAGTCTCTGAACACAGACTGAAGTGAAGCATGCTGAGGTGGTACTCATGGCTTTGATTAGGTTGGGATCAGAGGATGCAATATCATTTGTTATGAATTGAGAGAAGCATACAGGAAAGTGAGCCCCATCCTAGAGGTTCCAGAACTGGGGGAAATACACACTCTATAGAGGAAATGTGAGGTTCCTGCTGTCTTAGGGTTCAAGAAGAAAATATCTAGATAGTTGTTGCTATAATCACATTATTTGGCAATTGGGTTAACTTTGAAATATCCCTTTGTTAGGATTTGCTGTATCATACACAACATCACCATAATTTATGTCCTTTGATATTATTTGTATATAGCTGTGCCACCGGTTGTTTCTGTTCTCCCTGGTCTAGGCTTTTCAAAGAGTCAATATATCAAAGACTCAGCCTATGTATTAAAAAGACTCTGTGCTTTAAAAAGTTTGAGACAAAAAATAAATTTTTCCTGTCTCATATTAATTAGTGATTTATATGACTGCAAATTAATAGGAGTGTACATAAACACCATTCCCACCACCAAAAGACTGTGTCCCATCCCACCCCTACCTCCCCTGCTGCCCCGGGAAGCTGAATATCTCCCTTCACCCTCACCCCAGGGTTTTTACTTTGGTGCCCTACTCCAGATTCAGTCAAATCCTGCTTTTACTTTTCCTTTCTGTTCTTTTTTCTCAACTTCTGTTTGTGGATGGGATCATCCCATACTCATCTTTATCTTTCTGACTTAGCTCACTTAACATAATTCCTTCTAGCTCCATCCAAGATGGGTCAGAGAAGGTGAAATCATTGTTCTTAATAGCTGCATAATATTCCATTATGTATATATACCACAGCTTTCCTAGCCATTCCCTGTTGTTGGGCACCTGGATTGCTTCCAGGTTTTAGCAATTATGAATTGTGCTGCTATGAACATATGTGCACACATATCTTTTTGGTTGGGTGTTATGGGGTCCTTGGGGTATATCCCCAGGAAAGGAATTACTCGGTCATATGGAAGGTCCATGTCTAGCCTTGTAAGAGTTCTTCAGACTGCTCTCCACAGAGAGTCAATATCAGGCCACCCCATCAGCTGGGGCCCTAATCAGGGACTCCTGAGATTCCCAAACAGACATGATTGGCCTAGACCTCAAATAAATCCCTCTCCATTGTTATTGATCATCTCTGTCAGAAACAACAAAATAGACCCTTTTGTGGGCCTCCCATAGGACCTTGCCCTCAACTTGAATCAACAATGGTAGAGAATGGTCCATCCTCCAAACAGGATGGACAACATACTCTATGCTACATCTGAGGAAGATGGGTCGATATTGGAGCAGTTTGGAATGTTCTTACTCATGACCACAAAATGTGAGCTCAGATCTACAGGGATCCAGAGGTCACATTGGCTCCTAAGTTGAATATGAGCCCCAGACCAAATCAAATTGATGGACTTTACAGTCAACAATATTTATATCCCTTTCCCATATTAGGGAGCTACTCTCTTCCCTGATCCAGCTTTCTGTCCCTTTTCCAGCCATGACTTCATCTCCCCATACAATAACTTGAATCCATCTGCATATCAGATATCAGGCTCAGGGGAAAAAAAACTAATATAGACACAGGCCCTTTGGAATATAACTAAAATATGCCTACTAGCTATCTAAAAAATGGACGACCCCCCAACCCTTCATCTGCACTTTTACAACCTTTAGGTTCATGATTGTTCAACTATTTGTTTGGCTTTGTATGCTAACTGTCTTTTCAGCCACTAGGTTCCAGATGATAGCATTATGCTGACCAGACTTCCCTGGACAGAGGACCCCACCAATATGTCCTGGAGCTCAGCTTCCCCAGAGCCCCACCCTACTAGGGAAAGCTGGGAATATGGATTGACCAGTCAACGCCCATGTTCAGCGGGGAAGCAATTACAGAAACCATACCTTTTACCTTCTGCATCCCACAATGACCTTGGGTCCATACTCCTAGAGGGATAAAGAATAGGAATGCTATTAGGGGATGGGATGGGATACAGAGAGCTGATAGTGGGAAATGTGTGGAGTTGTAACCCTCTTATCCTATGGTTTTGTCAATGCTTCCTTTTTTATAAATTAAAAAAAAAGAAATAACATAGTAGTAAGATGATGTACTCATTTTAATTTTACAAAGTTGTTATCTTTATTGGGATGAAAATTAAGAGGGTACTTTTCATTTGTTCTTTCTTTGAATTTGTATAAGTAAAACCTTTCTAAATCAGTGCATACATATTTCTATAAATTCTGAAAGCATATATTCTTTCACAAGGGTTTGTTGTTTTCATTGCATAAACTTTTGAGAACATTTATTTTTAACTTTAAAAAATATAAAGATTATTAAGGCAAAATTGTTGTCATAGTTCTAGATGTCTAACACAGTTATCGGTGACTTCTCCTTTTTATAGTATTGGAATGGGAGAACATACTATAACCTGTCATGTACTTTTTTAAATAGAGCTTCATTGGAGCAATAACATGAATTTTTAAAAATTTATTGTCTATGTATGGCTGATTTCTCATCATAATAGAAGAGTTATGTGGTCACAACAGAGACTTTGCAGCCCACAAAGTTGAAAATATTTACTATTTGGTTCTTTCCAGAAAGATGAATATTGACACATTGACTTGAATATATTATCAAAGGTGTATTTTTAGTTTTTTACTATTTATTTATTTATTCCCTTTTGTTTCCTTTGTTGTTTTATTGTTGTAGTTATTGTTGTTGTTGTTATTGATGTTGTTGGATAAGACAGAGAGAAATGGAGAGAGCACAGGAAGACAGTGAGGGGGAGAGAAAAATAGATACCTGCAGACCTGCTTCACCGCTTGTGAAGTGACTCGCTCTGCATGTGGGGATCCCGGGGATTGAACTGGGATCCTTACATCTGTCTTTGTACTTTGCACCATCAAGGGAGTATTTTTACATAGTTTTAATCAATGAATGCAATTTTTTACACTTTTCCACTTAGTATCTTAGCAAACATATTTTTATTTCTATTTTTATTATCATAGGCTTTAATGCTTTTCTAGCAAGTCACCTGTCAGAAGATATATTTAAAATAAACTTTTGTGATTATGGAAAATTTTTCTTTCAAGTTACCAGTATTAACAATAATTCTCAGAAGCATATATCCAATGAATATTTTGGAACAATGTTTTTTAAATTTTATTGGTGATTTAATAATGATAAATGAGACTGTTGGATAACAGGAGTAAAATCCCACACAATTTTCTCCACCAGAGTTCCATATCTCATTTCCTCCACTGGAAGTCTCCCTATTCTTTATCCCTCTGAGAGTATGTACCAAAATTTGTTATGGGGTGCAGAAGATGGGAGGACTGGCTTCATTAATTGCTTCTCTGCTGAACATGGATGTTGGCACGTCAATCCATAGCACCAACCTGCTTCTATCTTCCCCTAGTTGGGTAGGGCTTTGGAAGGGTGCTGTTCCAGGACATATTGATGAAGTTGCCTGCCTAGGGAAGTCAGGATGGCATCACAGTAGCATCTGCAACTTGATGACTGAAAGGTGATACGTTATAAATCTGGACAAATTGTTCAGTAAACAGGAACCTAAAGATAAGAGTAGGGAAGATGAAACTAAGAGTCTTCATGTGTGAAGAAGCAGGAAGTATATTTTAGGTATATTCCAAGGGGCTTATAACTTTAGTAATTTTTGCCTGAGCCCAAGAGCTTACATGCAGGTGTGCTAAAAGTATTGTTTGGAACATTACTGATCACTTTCTTTCTTTTTCTTTTTTTATTGCCTGCACAATGAATTCACTGCTCCTAGTGGCCATTTTTTCCTTTTGTTTCTATTTTATTTGACAGGACAGAGAGAAATTAAGAGGGGGAGTGTGGATCAAAAGTGATAGAGACAGAGAGATACCTGCAGTACTTGCTTTATGGCTCATGAAGCTCCCTCCTTACAGGTAAAATTCAAGGTTTCCAGTCTCAATCTTTGTACAAGGTAATACATGCTCCACAACCTGGTCCCTTCTGGATCATTTTATTGTCTTCATTCATTGGAGTACCAGTTTTATTTGTTTTTGATCTACCTATTTTTTTGATTTATGTGTTTCTTTTTTTATGCTCTGTTGTTCCTCAGTTGTTGTGTCTTGAGTACAAGCAACAGTGTACTAAATACCATTATGACAATTGCACTCACCAACCTCAGGAATTACAGTAGCAACTGAAGCAAGTATTGAAGTAGTTTAATCACTACCAGTTAGCCAAACAATTTCTCCAGTCCATGAAAAAATAGTAACCAAATCCCACTGAGGAATAAAGAGAAAAGAAAGAAAGGATAGCAAGAATAGACAGTTACGTGAATCTACTATGCACTGTATATTCTAGGGGTAACAAGAGGGGAAAGGGAAGTAGAGCAGAGATACACACATAGAGAGTCCACTCTGAGTCAGATTTCTTCCCCAAAATAATTCACAAATTCAGAAAGGCAAAGAAGAAGGAAGGAAGAAGTGTATAACAAGATAAAAAAAAAAAGAAAAAAAAAGGAAGAGACAAGAAAGAGAAAAGAGAAAATATAAGAAAAAGATCTGTAATTAAAGAGCAGTGAAAGGAAAGTTTTTTTTACTTTATTTTTAATTTAGTTTAATTTAATTTTTTTAATTAGCTAGGAGGAGGAGGGAGGGGAAAGTCTGTAGAGGAGGTAGGAGTAAGGAGACAAGTTCCTCCCACAATAGATAATATGCCCACTACCCTAGCAATGAAAGATACCCTAAGAGTTAATTCTGATCAACCTAAAGGGGGGGGGAATATATGCCTTTATATAATATTAATAATAAAATGGAGCAGGGTAAAAAAAAAAACCTGTCCCATATTACCTCAAACCTCGTGATCAGAGGCAGCTGATTGTTAAGAAAGAGAAAAAAAAAAAACCTCAGGACTAGACAAGGATAGCTGAAATAGACAGTTATGCAAATCTACTATCCACTGTATATTCTAGGGGTAGCTAAAGGAGGAAGGGAAGTTGAACAGAGATACTCTCAGTGAGAGACCAACTCTGAGTCAGAATTCTTCCCCAAAATAATTCCCAAATGTATATCAGTGAATTCAAAAAAACACACTGTTTGGTGGTGTGGGGGATGGGACCTGTGGCTTTGGAAGATGTAGGATTAAGGAAGAAAGGATGAAAAGAATGAGAAAAAAATAAAGAGAGAGAGAAAAAAGAAAAAGATAAGAAAAAGAACAGTCATAAAAGAGCAGTGAAAGGAAAATGTTTTTATTTATTTATTTTTAATTATTTGATTAGCTATGTGGGGTGAGGTGGGGGGGTTGGCTACTTAGAAAGAAAAAAGGCCAGAGGTTTCAGAAGGGTATAGACTTAGAATGAATGACACTCCCTGGTGGGACAGGAATCTTGGTAAAGAAAGAAAGAGGCTCAGCAGGGAAGCCTGCTAGGAGCTGGACCCCAGGGATTGGTTATGGGGGGGTGAGGGGGAGGAGGTGTGCTTAATAATTTAAAAGAAAGAAAAATTTTTCCCTTTTTTTTCTACTCTAATTTTTAACCAAAATTAAGTTATAGTCATCTCCTTGGTGTCACCGCTAGGACCCCTTATTGACTGGCCTACTAAAGGCAGAAAATCCTACAGTTTCCAGAAGATGTGGTCAGAGTTCAAGCCACTAGCAGCTTCTCAGTCTGCCATCTTCCAGGAACCCCTGGATCATTTTATTGTGGTGTATTTCAAGATATTGGGTTAGTGGGTCAAATGATAGGAATATTTTATAGTTTTTATGGATGTTTTCACATAGATTTCCAACAGATTTGTACCAATATACAATATCAGGAATGCATGCTAGTACTTAATTCATCAAACAAGTGCAGAAAAAGGCAATGAATAGTTATCTATAAACACATAACTAAATTTGAACTTCACTTGTTTATGATATTTACTAGTTTCTAAGTTTCCCAAACTAGGAAGAGAGACATTCATATCCAATAAGTGCAAAAACTCCAAAAACACTATCCCAAATAATTGAAAAAGACACACTAAAAATAAATGGCAAACTCCAAAAATAAGACAAAAAGTAAAGGACATATGTGAAAAATATTCTATGCTCTTGGACTGAAAGAATCAACATTGTTAAAATGATTTGTTGATATAAGCCTTTCTCACAGGTGCCATAGAATATAATATAATCACACAAGTGACAGTCAATCATATGTTTTCCAAGGACTAGGTAAGAATATTTTGGTAACCATTTTTTGCATGTTTCCTGTCACAGAAAACATCTGCAGTAAATGTTACTTTTTGTGTGTGATGCCAAGACCTCACACATGTTAATTTCACTGCTCCAGCTCACTCTTTAATTTAGATTACCAGATAAATAGAAAAAGATAAATAGAGATACAGATGGAGTTGAAAAAAAAAGAGACTACGGGAGCTGATCTTCCTCCAGTGTCATAGCACTTCTCAAGTGGGGTTGAGGTTGGGGTTCAAAACTTGACCAGTCAATAGCACCTAATCAGCAATCCACTTCTTCAAATTTCTCCTTTCTACTGTAATTCATAACGTGGAATCCCAGAACTACAGCCATACGTTTACTTTCTTGTCAACAACAGAAAGCAAATCACAAGGGAAAAGTCAAGAAAAGGCTGACAAAACAAGAATACATCACTCAAGTACATCATATGAAAACCCCATGAAACTATCTGAGAAAAAAAAAGGAAATGCATTGGGAATATATTTTTAAAAATATAAAATTCTAAACTTAGCATATATGGATATATAGATTTAAAAAGATAAGTATAATCCTAAAAATTCACTAGTGACATTTATACAGAGCTACAGTGTGTGATAGACACACATTCCAGGCTCAAATGGCAAGTCTGGGAAGTAGACTCAACCATGCAAAACAGGGATAAGAACTGGCATTCTTAATATTCTCCAGACTACCCTTCACAGGGACTAATTTTACATTCCTACCACAAGAATAAAATGCATCTTATACCCTCACAACATCTAGGGCATTTGTTGTTACTGTTCTTTCTAATGTATGAAATTCTTAAAGGAATAAAGTGGTACCTCATTGTTTCACTTAGTTGCATTTCTCTGATAATTAGTGAATACGTATTTTTATATGTCCTTTGACCCTTTGGACTCCTCAAATAAAATGATATAAAAAACAATAATTGCCAGTCATGAATATTTTATCCTATAAGACTATAGCAGATACAAAAAGGTTAAAAGACTTTTTCATTACTAGACCTGCTTTGCAAGAGTTACTGAAAGGAGTGCGACAGAAAAGGAACATTTGACTCTTATCCGGGTGATGCAAAGGTAAAACAGACTAAAGAACAGAAACTATAGAAATAAGAAACAACTTTGAAATATAAGTGAGGAAATAAAAATAGATCAATTGTTTCAAGAAAATGTTGATGTAATGAGAACAGTTTTTTTGAGGGGTAGACATGTAGCTTCCTGGGCCAGTGGGGGGTGGGAGTGGGCGGGAGGGATGGGTCACAGTCCTTTGGTGGTGGGAATGGTGTTTATTTACACTCCTAGCAAAATGTAGACATATAAATCAGTAGTTAATTAATATGAGAGGGGGAAACCAATTGTATGTCTCAAAGATTCTCAAAAGACAAACTGAATCTTTTTAATATATAGGCTATGTATTTGATATGCGGACTCTCTCAAAAGCCTAGACCAAGTAGATTAGAAGCTTCCAATAGCACAGCTATATACAAGATACTGGGTACTGTACATCAAACCATAACAAAGGGACTTTTCAAAGTTAACCCAATTAACAAATAATGTGATGATAATATTAACTATTGATTGTCTTTTTGAACCCTAAGACAGCAGGAACCTCACATCTTCACTATAGAGCCCCTACTTCCCCCAGTCCTGGAACCCTTGGATAGGGCCCACTTTCCCGTATGCATCTCCCAATCCAAACCAAATAATATTGCATCTGCCGATCACAACCTAACCAAAGCAACGATTGCCATTTCAACATGCTTCACCTCAGACTGTATCCAGAGACTTCACGTGTGGAATGACAACCCTTCAGCTTCATTACTCGGGTGAGACCTTTCCTTTAATAGTACACTCTAATTTCATCTCAGGTAGTTCACTTTCTAACAAAGTCCCATAACCTAGATATACACCAGTTTCTGTGAGAGAGAGCTTATGTGCACACGTATCCATAAACTACTGCAAAATATATACCTGAAAGCAGGATTACACTAGAGTTTGCAGTGAGTACCTCCCTAACACTTCCTCTCCACTATTCCAAGCTTGGGATCCATGATTGCTCAACAGATTGTTTGGCTTCATATGTTAACTCTCTTTTCAATCACCAGATTCCAGATGCCACCAGGATGCTGGCTAGGCTTCCCTGGATTGAAGACCCCACCAACGTGTCCTGGAGCTCAGCTTCCCCAGAGACACACCCTACTAGGGAAAGAGAGAGGCAGACTGGGGGTATGGACCGACCAGTCAACGCCCATGTTCAGCAGGGAAGCAATTACAGAAGCCAGACCTTCTACCTTCTGCAACCCTCAACGACCCTGGGTCCAAGCTCCCAGAGGGATAGAGAATGGGAAAGCTACCATGGGAGGGGGTGGGTTATGGGGATTGGGTAGTGGGAATTGTGTGGAGTTGTACCCCTCCTACCTTATGCTTTTGTTCACTAATCCTTTCTTAAATAAAAAATAAAAAATAAAATAAAATAAAATAAATAAAATGTCTAAGAAGAGAAAAAAAATTTATAAAAAGGAAACATTGACAAAAACCATATAATAAGAGGGGTACAACTCCACACAATTCCCACCACCAGAGTCCATATCCCATCCCCTCCCCTAATAGCTTTCCTATTCTTTATCCCTCTGGGAGTATGGCCCCAGGGTTATTATGGGATGCAGAAGGCGGAAGGTCTGGCTTCTGTAATTGCTTCCCTGCTGAACATGGATGTTGACAGGTTGATCCATACTCCCAGCCTGATGAAACCAATTTTTAATTTTTTTAGGCCACTCACATTTAGGGTAATTATTGATATATGTGCTTTACTTATGTCCATTGAGATTTTTGTTCTGAGCTTATTTTAAATTGTTGAATCTTTGTCCATTTGTTTCTATATGGCCTATTGTGTGGATGAGTTTCTGTGGTGAATTCCTCATTGATTTTTCTTGTGTTTCCCCCCCCCTTTTTTTACATAAACACCATTCCCAGCACCAAAAGACTGTGTCTCATCCCATCCCCACCCCACTCCAGCCCTGTGAAGCCAAACATCCACCCTCACCGTTTTCTATAAATCTCTGTTTTCTGTTTTATTTGGTGGTTACCGTGTGTGTAATAACCAACATTGTGTGTATAGAAAAGTCTTCTTTAAGTTGATCTTTATTAACAAACATTTGATAGGGCTTCTTTGTCTTTCAATTCCCTCCCTTATTTGTTTGTTGTTCTTTTCTATTTTATCATGTTCTTATTTCTAGTCTACTGCTGTTCACCTCTCTAAGTATGTGTGTTCATTTGCTTCCTCCTTTCCTGTAAGACTGCACTCAGTATTGCTTGTAAGGTGGTGTCAATTGTGGTAAATTATTTTAGTTTTTGAATGCTTAGGAATATTCTTATTTCTTTCTCATATTTGAAGAATAATTTTGCAGGATACAAAATTCGTGGCTGAAATCCCCTCTCCTTTGGGGACTTGAATATGCCATTCCATTCTCCTTGCCTCTAGGATTTGTGAAGAAAAATCTGATGAGAGTCTGATATTAATCCCTTTTTATGTAACTTCTTTCCTTAGCAGCCTGCAAAATTTTCTCCTTGTTATTGAGTTTTGATAATTTTACAATAATGGCCTTGGTGTTGGTCATTTTGGATTTGTGAACCTGGGCTATTGGTCTACCTCTGAAATAAATATGTTCTGTGGGTTGCCTAGGTGAGGAAAATTTTCATCTGAAATTTCTCTGAAAATAACCTCTGGAACTTTCACCTGGTCTACGTCTTCAGGTGTCTATATAAATAGTGTATTTGACGTTTTTATGGAATCTGCAATTTCACAGAGAGTAGCTTCATTCTTTCTAAACCTTTCCTCTCCCTCATCTTTGAATTGAAAGAGTGGGCTAATTGTGTCTTCTAGATTACATATTCTTTCTTCTGCATGTGTGATTCTATTTCCTTAAGTCTTCTACCTGATTTTGAACTGCACTAAAGGTGTTTTTCAGTCCTTGCAGTTCTGTTTGAAGTTCCTATTTCATGCTTCGTAACTTTGTATCAAATTCTGTTCTGAGTTCCATTTTTGTGTGTCTTAATTTCAAAGTAATATACTCTTGCTTAAGTTCTTATAGAGTTCTCATGAGCTTTCTATAGTTTGTCTCTGATAGACTCTCTGCATCTCGGATTTCTTGGATTTCATGTGACTACTTCTCTCTATTAGTGGCATATTTCGCTTTTTGGATATTTGTTTTCATATGTATGGTGCTGGTTATTATTGGCCAGCAGGTGATGCTGTTGTGATCTTGTTTGTATAATCTACATCTTTCTCTATCTTTCTGTCTAGTCATCGCATTAAGATGGGTCAATGTCTGTAAAAGACTCCATCTGTGACCGAGGAATAGTGGTGTAGGGGTGAGCAGAAACCTTTTGGGCATAAACCTGAATGATATAACAAAACAGGAAGGGACGAGCAGGGGAGCAGTAAAAGCCACTGTGATGTCAAGGGAAGGATTGGTGCACAAAGGAAAGTTCCCTGTCTCCCGGGGGGGGGGGGAGGTTAGTAGTGAGGGGGCATTTCCTGCCTCAAAGGGAAGGACCTGTAGGCGGGAGGACATGGCCCGCCAAGCAGAGGGGCTATTTGGCATTATATAGTCCTCAAGACAACAGTCTGCAAAGTCTATGAACTACTCAGGGTCAGTCTATGAAAAACCAGCAACGTGAAGGGAAGGAAGCTGCTGTAAAATTGTCGAAAGTGTCCAAAGGTTATACCAGCAAGTCCGATAGAAGTCTCAGTCCAAAGTAGGCGACTAGGGGGAGAAATGGCAGGGTATGAAATGCTGCATGAGGAAGGTCAGCCGCTGGAATTCCGCTTTTCTGTAGAGAGTGAGCTGGAACCACCAAAATGTGACAGTAAAGCAGAAGCAGGAAAGGCAAACAGGCAGTAAAAAAAGTTCTGTCCTTGGAGTCTGTGAATCAGGTTCTACAGATTGTGTAAGGTGACATCTAGGGTTTCAGGGGGTGTGCCACTGTAGTCGTGCCGTCTAATGGGTGACATCAGGGTGTGCAGGGGTCCAGATGGTTTTTCCCAGGATTCCTGTGAAAGAAACACAAACAATCTGCTTCTCATGGTTAGCAGGGCATCTGATTTGAATTTTTTTATAGAAAAAGAGGTTTGGTGCCTTAGCCAACTGGGTATTGGGGGATGTATCTTTTCTATTTATTATTATTATTATTATTATTATTATTATTATTTTACTTAATTGAACCTAGGCATATGGCGGGCCTTCTCAACAGCCATTTGTCTTTGGTGGTAGTAAGAGATGTCCGTGGCATGGGTGATGTTATAAAGGGAAATATCTTTAAATTGTTGGCTGACAATGGCAGGCCTATAGTGGCAAGACAAGATACATCAGTTAAGTGTAGAAGAATATGTAAATGTTGTTAATTCACATAAGTTGTATATGGAGGAACTTTTTATAGTTTAATACCTTATCATATGAACAGATGATTCTTCATATGAAGACTTGATAGCTGTAATCACTTACTTGTGAAAAAAAAACTTGTAACAAGTTATAGGTTTACTATAATTGATACCTCGATGATTATAATTGGTTTAAACATCTTTATGATTTTGTTTAAAGGTCATCTAATGTTACCTCTCGTAACAGTCTCTACAGCAGGATCTTCAGACCAATTTTAGTTAAAATATATATTTTGATTTTATAGCTATTTTTACTTTGGACTATAAACAGATTCAGGTTACATAGAGAGTTAACACATGTTAGTGACAATGGTTTTAACATTTACAGTGGCAGATTGATGCCAGATCTGTTGTGGATTAATTTCCACAAGATAGTTTACAGGGCACTTTGGGGGGCCCTCCAAAAGAGCCCTGTATAGACAATTTGCATTTTAGTTTTGGGGATGTATTGTCACGTTAAATATTTAGACTTTACCTTAAATATTTAGTTACTTTTAGCAAATTAATTTTACCTTGCCTGGTAGTAATGCAGCTTCAAGGTTACACTTTTATCCATTAAGTTAATGTTTACCAAACTTGAAACATACCCAAAAACATTTAGTTATAACACAATGGGGGAGAAAAACTTTTGTTATGAAAAAATATCATTTTAAAAACAAATTTAGATCCATATTTACTCACACAGTTTAAGACTAAGCACTTTTATATATATACCAAGACTTATATATAAAAAAATCAAAAGAGAGAAAAAAAATTTTGGAATGTTTCTGGACGTCTCCAGAAACTTTGGCTGAGTCCAGAATTCTTATATAAAGTCAATTACGTTTTAGAGTACTCTGAGCAGATGGGTCATACAAAAATTTTTGGTCATTCAACACACTCACAAATCACAACTGGCCAGTCATAACATAAGACATCCAGAGAAGGGGTAGGAGAGACGGCTCTGTGAGCCAGATTTTCCAGATTCCGCCATGTTGTATTATGGATCCTGGGATGTATCCTGCATCTAGTCCTCTTGTAGTATTTCTTGTTCTTCAGGGATAGCAGTGCCATCATGCAGGTATTGTCCGACATGGCGGGCAGGAACCCAGACAGGTTTAGAGTAATTCTGTGGGAAAACACATACGAAACCCCTCCCTATGGTCAATAGGGGATCAGGCCCTTTCCAAATTTTATCGAGTGGGTCTTTCCATTTGACCTTAATAGCTGGGAGGGTAGATGGTGTTTGCCAATGAAGAATAATAGGAGGTAGGTCTGAGTTATTATAAATATTAAAGAGATTTAATGTAGTTAAGGCTTTTGCTAGCTGAATATTGACTGCATCTTCACAATTTCCCAGCAAATAAATATGTGAATATTGATATCATAAAAGCGTATTTTTGATCCATGATAGTATGAAGTTAGAAATCAACCACAAAAAGAAAAAATAATAATAATACTCATAAAATAATAATAATACTCATAATATGAAGAGCAAACAACATGTTTCTGAATCACACCTGGGTCGATGAATAAGTCAAAAGGAAATTAAAAATTATCCAAAGCATAATAAAATAGAAGGGAACAATTACCAGACACTATAGGTATGCTGACCATAGCTCTAAGAGGAAAGTTCATAGCAGTAGAGACCTGCATTAATAAGAATAGAGAGATCTCAAATAAACTAACAACATGACTGAAACAACTAGAAAGGGAGCAACAGAGAGACCCAAAAGTCAGCAGAAGGAGGGAAATAAAATCAGACCATAAATCAATGTCATAGAAAGAAAAAGATAATTCAAATGGTGAATGAAACCAAGAGCTGGTTCTTCAAAAGGATAAATAAAACAGATAAACCACTGCTAAACTCAACAGAATAAAAGAAAGGAAGTTGTGATAAAAACAATCCAAAAAGAGAACTGTGAAATTACAACTGATGATGCAGACATAAAAAATACCATACAGGAATATTATAAGTTCTTCTATACTGAAAATGTATCAAGACATGGTTACTGAGGGTTGTACAGTAGTTTACTAGGTTAAACACACATAGGGTGAAGCGCAAGGACCAGCACAGGCATCCTGGTTTGAGCCCAGTCTAGGCTACCTACCTGCAGGGGTAGAGGTGGCATCACAAGAGGTGAAACAGGTCTGCAGGTGTCTATCTTTCTCTCCCCATCTCTTTCTTTCCATCCTCTCTCAATTTCTCTCTGTCCTATCCAGCAACAACAGCAATAACAGCAACAATTGAAAAAATATGGCTTCCAGGAGCAGTGGATTCCTAGCCCCAGAGATAACCCAGGAGACAAAAAAAAAAAAAAAAAAAGACGTAGTTTTTGCACCGGATTTTGTGAAGAATTCTTGGTGGAATACTTCAGGACTTTTACATAAAATATATAGTAAAATAATCCAGCCTATGGTTACTCTTAAAAACAAAAGCAAATAAATGGGAGCATATGAAACCAAACTTTTCTACACATCAAAAACAAGGTACTCAAGGACAAAAGGCAACACAGTAATTGGGAAAATCTGTTTGTGCTTCACATATCTGAAAAGTTATTAATATAAAGGAACTATAAAGAAATCTTCCAGCTCAACAACAAAAGCTAAACAGCCAAAAAATAAATAAATAAAGTAGTCAAAATGTAGGAATAAACATTTTTCTAAAAAGATATACATATGGCCCACAGACACATCATTAGAAAAGTTCACATGAGAATTGGGGTCTCCATTTTGGAAAAAGATAGTAGGTCTATTTTAGGTATATTTCCAGGGGGCTCATGACTTTACTAATTTGTGCCTGAATCTGACAGCTAACATGAGGGTGGGCTAAAGGTATTGTCTGTGAAGATGTGTGAGAGTTGGGAATAAGACTAGAACAATGAATCAAGGAAGAGAGTAGCTTCAAAATTGGGAAAAGTATATAAATACCATGAACTATTAACCCCGTCAATGTGATCTAGGGCCCATATTAAGCACAGGAGTCTGTGTAACCTTTGCTATATTCTTACCTTTAGGTTCCTGATTATTGAATAAATTATTTTGCTTTATATATTAATGCTTTCCATCCACAAAGCTGCAGATGTTACCATGACGTCAACCTGACTTCTCTAGGCATCCAACCGCACCAATGTGTCCTGCAACCCCATCTATCCAGAGCCCTGATGCACCAGGGGAAGGTAGAAACAGGCTGGGAGTATGGATCCATCTGTCAATGCCCATGTTCAGTGAAGAAGTAATTGCAGAAGCCAGACCTTCCACCTTCTACACACTGTAATGATCCTGGGTCCATACTCACAGAGGGATAAAGAATAGGAAATATTCCAAAAGAAGGGATGGGGTGAAGAACTCTTGTCATTAATAATTAAATCCATAATAAAAGAAGAGAAAAGAAAAGTGAAAATTGGAACTACATTGTGATTCCATGACATGCCTGTGAGAATGATCTACATAAACAGAATGGGATGAGAAATCTTGGTGAGGATGCAGAGTAAACACAATGCTAGAACACTATTGGTGGAAATAGAAACTACTGCAGCCCTCCTGAAAAGCATATGAAACGTTGTTAAATAAATAAAAATGGAAATACCTTATGATCCAGCAGTACTACTCTTTAGACACATATGTAAAATACATTAAAAAAGTAATTCAAATGGTTATTTTCACTCCTATGTTCATAGCTACATCATTCACAAGAGCCAATGTGTGAATGCAGCCTAAATGACCACAAACAAGTGACTGGATAAGGAAGTTATATAGTATATACTCACTCAAAAGCCTAGACCAATTAGATCAGAAGCAACCGGTGGCACAGATATATACAAGATAATGGGTACTATATAGCAAACCCTAACAAAAGGACTTTTCAAAGTTAACCCAATTACCAAATAATGTGAGGATAACTAGCAATTGTCCTTTTGAACCCTAAGACAGCAGGAACCTCACATTTCCACTATAGAGCCTATATTTTCCCCAGTCTTGGAACCTTAGGATAGGGCCCACTTTCTTTCATGACTCTCCCAGTTCATATCAAATAATATTGCATCTACCGATCACAACCTAATCAATGCAATGACTGACACCTCAACATGCTTCACCTCAGACTGTGTCCAGAGACTCCAGGAGTGGAATGACAACCCTTCAGCTTCATTTTTCTGGTGAGACCTTTCCTTTCATAGCATTCTCTAATTCCATCCCAGGTGTTTTACTTTCTAACAAAGTCACAAAACCTAGATATACACCAGCCTCTGTGAGAGAGAGTATATGTTCACACGTATCCATAAACTAGTGCAAAATATATACCTGAAAGTATAAGTACAGTACACTAGAGTTTGCAGTGAGTACCCCCCCAACACTTCCTCTCCACTAGTCCAACCTTTGAGTCCATGATTGCTCAACAATTTGTTTGGCTTTGTATGTTAACTCTCTTTTCAGCCACCAGGTTCCAGATGCCATCAGTATGCCAGCCAGGCTTACCTGGACTGAAGACCCCACCAATGTGTCCTGGAGCTCCACTTCCCCAGAGACCCACCCTACTAGGGAAAGAGAGAGGCAGACTGGAAGTATGGACAGACCAGTCAAAGCCCATGTTCAGCGGGGAAGCAATTACGGAAGCCAGACCTTCCACCCTCTGCAGCCAACAAAGACCCTGGGTCCATGCTCCCAGAGGGATAGAGAATGGGAAAGCTATCGGGGAGAGGATGGGATATGGAGACTGGGTGGTGGGAATTGTGTGGAGTTGTACCCCTCCTATCGTATGGTTTTGTTAATTTATTCTTTCTTAAATAAAAAATAAATAATCTTTTTTTGCTAAAAAAAGAATATACACTCAATAGAATACTACTCTGCAATTAAAATGGATCATATTGTGTCCTTTGGGATACAATGATTGAAACTGGAAGTTGTAGGGAATCATGAGGATATGGTAGACCTTGGAGGGACCCCCCCCCATTGAGAAGTGAGGGACTGGGGGCAGGACCACTCCTATCAGTCTCTCTCTACTAAGAGGTCGAGCAAGGAAGGACAAGGCCTCCAGGGTCTGTCCTGCCTATCAGCCTCCCTGCCTCACAATAACCCACTCCCTTATTATCTACATAATCATTGTTTTGATGAAAGTTCCCTTCCTATTTCCCCACCCATTCCATACCTTTGATCATATCTGATCTATCTTCTCTCTGCCCTCCGGACCCTGCTCTGGCTGCTGGTTAGTGATAACCTTGCTTTCTCATTCCTTTAACTGATTAAACCTCTTGCTCAACAATTACTAGAAAAGTCCTGACCCTACCCCAGGCCCATTGCCTCCCTACAATATATGGTATACACATGTCCCTTCCTCCAGTGACCCCTTATAAATCTTGCTTTGCTGTTCAATAAGTGGATTTTGTGCACAATACATTCCCCTGGTGATCCCTGGTATGTCTCTTGCTACTTACACAGGGAAAGACCCAGCCTCTCACTCCTGCTGCCCCAGGACATTCCTTCTATTCCCCCTGCATCTGGTGCACAACAGAGCGGGTAAGCTCTAAATTTTTTGCCAGGGAAGAGGTCAGACAGGAGGTGATAATGCTTCATGAACTAAGGAAGGAAGTGAAGGGCCATTACTATTTGATTTCCCCTCATTTGTTGAATATAGATAAATTAAACACATAAACTTAAAAATGGTCATTTTGATAAAAGGAGGCAAAACATTAAATGAAGTAAGGATAGTTTCTTCACCAAGTAGCATTGGGAAAACTTTGTTAAAAGATGCAGAAGAATGAAACTAGACCACTGCATTTCACTACAAATAAAACTACACTGGACAAAAGTGAAGATGTTAGAACAGAAACCATCAAATATTTAGAGGAAATATTGGCAGAACTCTTTTTGATGTAAAATTTAAAAACATCTTTGATGATTCAAATCTAAGAAAAACAAAAACAAACATATACCGGTAGGACTACATAAATCTGGAAAGATTCTGCACAGCAAAAGGAAACACCATCAAAACAGAGAGACTCCCCATGGAATGGTAGATAATCTGTACATGCCATACATCAGAAAAAGGTCTAATGACCAAAATTTATAAAGAACTCACCAGAAGAACAACAACAAAATGGTTATCATCATTACCTGTATCTTTGTTTTTTTTTTAATTTTTGTTAATAATTTTATTAGGAGTATAGTGGTTTACAGTATAGTCTTTAAGACATAGGCACAAACTCCATTGTCCTTTTATTCTGCCCCTTCCTCTCTTTCCCAAGAGTCCTTTACTTTTTTGTAATATGTCACAACAAGTTTCACCTTATGTTTTCCCATATTGTTCTTTGTTCTTAAGTTCCACCTATAAGTGAGATTATTCAGTTTTGGACTCTTTCTAGTTTTTCTCACTCAGTATAATATCTTCAAGTTTTGACCACAATATTCCAAAGTATATGACTACATAATTTTAACAGCTGCATAGTACCCCATTGTATATATGTACCACAAGTTCCTTAACCATTCATATGCCATTGGGCATCTGAGTTGCTTTCCGATTTGGGCTGTTAGAAACTATGCTCCTATGAACATTGGTGTGTACAGATATTTTCTGATAGATGTTTTTGTTGTTGTTGTTTGTATTCCTGGGTAAATTGATGGGAGATAGGAGACAGCTTGTGGTGTGCAAAAGGAGGGTCTACTTCTAGACTTCTGATGAATTTCCATACTACTTTCCTTAGGAGATAGATTAACACATTCCCACCAGCAATGTAGGAAAGATCCTTTTCCTCCACAACTTCTCCAACAGTTGGTGTTTCTGTATTTTTTTAATGTATGATGTTCTCACAGATGAAAAGTGGTATCTCATTTTTATTTTCATTTCCCTGATCATCAATGATTGGGCCATTTTTTCCATGTATGTTGGCTCTTTGGACATCTTCTTTGGGGAACATTCTTCCTTTTCCATTTTTTAGTGAGGTTTTTTTTATCTTTTTATTGTGGAGTTTGGTAAGTTCATTGTGAATTTTGGTTCAGTATTCTGTTCATTGTATGAATCATAAAGTTTTCTCCTACTCCATCTCTTTGTTGTTGTGGTGATTCCCTTTGCTGTGCAGAAGCTTTTCAATTTGATGTAGTTTCACTGATATATATTTGCTTTTGTTTTCCTTGCAGTTGAACTTGAATCAGTGAAGATGTTGGAAAAAATTCCTAGATATAGACCAGGTTTCAGGAGATAGAGCATATGTTCACAGGTATCCATAAACTAGGACAAATATATACCTGAAAGCAGTAGTGCACTAGAGTTTGCAGTGAATACCTCCCCAACACTTCCTATCCACTATTCCAACCTTTGGGTCCATGACTCTTCAACAATTTGTTTGGCTTTGTATGCTAAATCTCTCTCAGCCACCAGGTTCCAGATGCCATCAGGATGCTGGCCAGGCTTCCCTGGACTGAAGACCCCATCAATGCGTCCAGGAGCTCAGCTTACCCAGAGACTCACCCTACTAGGGAAAGAGACAGGCAGACTGGGAGTACGGACTGACCAGTAAATGCCCATGTTCAGTGGGGAAGCAATTACAGAAGCCAGACCTCCCACCTTCTGCAACCCACGACGACCCTGGGTCCATGATCCCAGAGGGAGAGAGAATGGGAAAGCTATCAGGGGAGGGGGTGGGATATGGATATTGGGTGGCAGGAATTGTGTGGAGTTGTACCCCCCACCATCCTATAATTTTGTTAATGTCTCCTTTCTTAAATAAAAAAAAATTACATGGAAGAGAGTTTTTCCTGTTTTACTCTAAGTACTTGATATTTCCTAGCCTTTGTTTACATCATTAAAGAATGGTTTACTTACATAATAAAACATAATTTAACTTACACTTGAGTTTAACTATGTTTTACATATTTTCATGAATAAACAAAAATTCTTTAAAATGAAGAACATCTCAGCAAGATTTTCCATAAATTAATAACATTTTTAAAACTTATTTATTTATTGCATAGAGACAGAAATAAATCAAGAGGCAAGGGGGGGAAGATGGCGGACTGAGAAGCTGCTAACAGCGTGTTCTCTGATCACATCTTCTGGAAACGGTAGGATTTTCTGCCTTTAGCAGGCCTGTCAATAAGGAGTGACACCAAAGAGGTGATTATAATTTAATTTGTGTTAAGAATTAGAGTAAAGATGACACGGACTAGCGGGGCTCCAGACTTCCCAGGTGGTGCCGGGCAAGGCGAGTGCGCCGGGCATTGTCCTCCGCCCAGGAAGGCGGCTCCTCCGCCGGTTGCAGAGTGCTGCTGGGCGGCGGGCAGAGGACCCGGAGAGAGCACTTTAGCTCGGGGGCTTTCTCTTGGGAGTCTCCAGGGACCACCGCGACCCTGAGGGCGGTTCCAAAGACTTCTTGAGTATAGCTGTCATTGGATCAAAGGACTTGGAGCTAGTTTTCATTTTCGAGAAATCCTTTAAAAAAGTCTGGAGGGGGGGGTTTCCCGGAAGATGGGGGACTGAGAAGCTGCTAGCCACTGAGCTCCAAACAAATTCCCTGGAAACAGTAGGATTTTCTGCCTTTAGCATGCCAGCCAATAAGGTGTCATAGTGGTGATAAAGAGATGACTATAACTTAATTTGGGCTAAGAATTAGAGTAGGGGAAAAAATTATTTTTTCTTCCTTTTAATTTTCAAGCATACATCCTTCCCACCCCACCCCATAAGCAGTCCCTGGGGACCAGCACCTAGCAGGATACCCCATACCACCAAACAGGGTGTTTTTTTTTTTAATTCACTGATACACATTTGGGAAGTTCCTTGCACTGCTCTTTAATTACAACTCTTTTTCTTATCTTCTCCCCTTTCTCTCTCTTGTCTCTCTCTCTCTTTTTTTATCTTGTCATACACTTCTTCTTTCTTCTTTGCCTTTCTGAATTTGTGAATTACTTTGGGGAAGAAATCTGACTCAGAGTGGACTCTCTATGTGTGTATCTCTTCTCTAGTTCCCTTTCCCCTCTTGTTACCCCTAGAATATACAGTGGATAGTAGATTTGCATAACTGTCTATTCTTGCTATCCTCTCTTTCTTTTCTCTTTCTTCACTGGGATTTGGTTACTATTTTTTCACGGACTGGAGAAATTTTTTGGCTAACTGGTAACGATTAAACTCCTTCAATACTTACTTCAGTTGCTACTGTAATTCCGGAGGTTGGTGAGTGCAATTGTCATAAAGGTATTTAGTACAGTGTTACTTGTGCTCAAATTACAACAACTGAGGAAAAACAGAGCTTAAAGAAAGAAACAAATAAATCAAAAAAATGGGTAGATCAAAATAAAAATAAAACTGCTACTCCAATGAATGAAGACAAGAGCCCAGAAGAAACTACAAATCAGCCATATAAGAAAAACCATAGATAAGAAAAGTATGCAAGCAATAATAAACTTATTAATCACAGCAATGAAAACAACATTGGAGGAAAGGAATGGCAGTATTAGGGAAACAACAATTGAGAACCCCAAGGAAAATACTGATTATCTTGAGGCAATTAGAGAACTGAAAGCTGAAATAGCTGTAATGAAGAAAGAAGCTGAGGCAAGGGAAAGCAGACTAACAGAAGCAGAAAACAGAATTAGTCAGACAGAGGATGAGTTAGAGAAAACTAAGAAAGAGGTGAAAGAGCTTAAAAAGAGATTGAGAGACACTGAAAACAACAACAGAGACATATGGGATGATATCAAAAGAAGTAACATTCGTATAATTGGCCTGCCAGAGGAAGAAAGAGAGGAAGGGGAAGCAAACATTCTAGAGGAAATAATAGAAGAAAACTTACCAGACCTGAATAACAGAAAGGATATCAAGGTTCAAGAGGCCCAGAGAGTACCAAACAGAATCATCCCAGACATGAAGACACCAAGATACATCATAGTCACAATGAGAAGAATTAAGGATAAAGAAAGGATCCTAAGGGCTGCAAGAGAGAAACAAAAAGCCACACACAAGGGAAAACCCATAAGATTATCTGCAGACTTCTCCACTCAAACTCTAAAAGCCAGAAGGGAGTGGCAAGATATCTATCGAGCCCTGAATGAAAAAGGATTTCAACCAAGGATAATATATCCTGCTAGACTTTCATTCAAGCTAGATGGAGGGATCAAAACCTTCTTAGACAAACAACAGTTAAAGGAGGCAACCATCACCAAGCCGGCCCTGAAATAGGTACTAAAAGACCTCTTATAAACAAGAACATCACTATAATACTTGCAATATATCAGAGTAAACAAATTTTTTTAGAACAATGGCACTACAATACATTAAATCCATAATATCAATAAATGTCAATGGCTTAAACTCACCCATCAAAAGGCACAGGGTGGGGGGATGGATCAGAAAACATAACCCAACCATATGCTGCTTGCAAGAATCCCATCTGTCACAACAAGATAAACACAGACTTAAAGTGAAAGGATGGAAAACTATAATACAGGCAAACTGTCCACAAAAAAGGGCAGGAACAGCCATTCTCATCTCAGACACGATAGATTTTAAATTAAATAAAGTAATAAAAGATAGGCAAGGACATTACATAATGATTAGAGGATCAATCATCCAAGAAGACTTGACAATTATTAACATCTATGCACCCAACGAGGGACCATCTAAATACATTAAGCAGCTACTGAAAGAATTTCAAAAATACATCAATAGTAATACAATAATAGTGGGAGACTTCAATACCCCACTCTCACACTTAGACAGATCAACAAAGCAGAGAACCAATAAAGACACAAGATAATTGAATGAAGAGATTGACAGACTAGACCTCTTGGACATTTTCAGACTCCTCCACCCCAAAAAACTGGAATACACCTTCTTTTCAAATCCACATAACACATACTCAAGGATAGACCACATGTTAGGCCACAAAGACAGCATCAATAAATTCAAGAGCATTGAAATCATCCCAAGTATCTTCTCAGACCACAGTGGAGTAAAACTAACATTTAACAACAAATGGAAAATTATTAAAAGACATAGAATTTGGAAACTAAACAACATGCTCCTTAAGAACCACTGGGTCAGAGACTCACTCAAACAGGAAATTCAGATGTTCCTGGAAACTAACGAAAATGAAGACACAACCTATCAAAATATTTGGGACACAGCTAAAGCAGTACTGAGAGGGAAACTTATAGCCATACAATCACATATTAAACACCAAGAAGAAGCCCAAATGAACGACCTTACTGCACACCTCAAGGACTTAGAGGAAGAGGAACAAAGGAACCCTAAAGCAACCAGAAGGACAGAAATCACTAAAGTTAGAGCAGAAATAAACAACATCGAAAATAAAAGAACCATACAAAAGATCAATGAAGCCAAATGTTGGTTCTTTGAAAGATTAAACAAAATTGACAAACCCCTAGCCAAACTCACCAAACAAAAAAGAGAGAAGATTCAAATTAATAGAATTGTAAACGATGCAGGAGATATCACAACTGACACCACAGAAATCCAGAGAATCCTGCGAAACTTCTATAAAGAGCTATATGCCACCAAGCTAGAGAATCTGGAAGAAACGGAACAATTCCTAGAAACCTATGCACTTCCAAAACTGAACCAAGAAGAACTACAAAATCTAAATGCACCAATCACAGACAAAGAAATTGAGACCGTTATTAAGAATCTCCCCAACAACAAAAGTCCTGGACCAGATGGCTTCACAAACGAATTCTACAAAACTTTTAGGAAACAGTTAATACCCATACTTATTAAGCTATTCCATAAGATTGAAGAAACAGGAATACTCCCTTCCACCTTCTATGAAGCCAACATCACCCTGATACCAAAAGCTGATAGGGACAGAACAAAAAAGGAAAACTACAGACCAGTATCTCTGATGAACATAGATGCCAAAATATTAAACAAGATCTTGGCCAACCGGATACAGCAACACATCAAAAAGATTGTTCATCATGACCAAGTAGGATTCATCCCAGGAATGCAAGGCTGGTTCAACATCCGTAAGTCAATCAATATCATTCACCACATCAATAAAAGCAAAGCCAAAAACCACATGATTATCTCAATAGATGCAGAGAAAGCCTTTGACAAAATCCAACACCCATTCATGCTCAAAACTCTACAGAAAATGGGAATAGATGGGAAATTCCTCAAGATAGTGGAGTCTATATATAGCAAACCTACAGCCAACATCATACTCCATGGACAGAAGCTGAAACCATTCTCCCTCAGATCGGGGACTAGACAGGGCTGTCCACTGTCACCGTTACTCTTGTATTGGAAGTTATTGCCATAACAATCAGGCAAGAGAAAGAAATTAAAGGGATACAGATTGGAAGGGAAGAAGTCAAGCTCTCACTATTTGCAGATGATATGATAGTATACATAGAAAGATCTAAAGAATCCAGTAGAAAATTACTGGAAGTTATTAGGGAATATAGCAAGGTATCAGGCTACAAAATCAATGTACAAAAATCAGTGGCATTTCTTTAGGCAAACACTAAATCTGAAGAAGAAGACATCCAGAAATCACTCCCATTTACTGTTTCAGCAAAATCAATCAAACACCTAGGAATAAAGTTGACCAAAGAAGTGAAAGACTTGTATACTGAAAACTATGAGTCGCTACTCAAGGAGATAGAAACTGATACCAAGAAATGGAAAGATATCCCATGCTCATGGATTGGAAGAATAAGTATCATCAAAATGAATATTCTCCCCAGAGCCATATACAAATTTAATGCAATACCCATCAAAGTTCCACCAAGCTTCTTTAAGAGAATAGAACAAACACTACAATCATTTATCTGGAACCTGAAAACACCTAGAATTGCCAAAACCATCTTAAGGAAAAGAAACAGAAATGGAGGCATCACACTCCCAGACCTTACACTATATTATAAAGCCATCATCATCAAACAGCATGGTACTGGAACAAAAATAGGCACACAGACCAGTGGAACAGAATTGAAAGCCCAGAAGTAAATCCCAACACCAACGGGCATCTAATCTTTGATAAGGGGGCCCAAAGGATTAAATGGAAAAAGGAGTCTGTCTTCAATAAATGGTGCTGGGAAAACTGGGTTGAAACATGCAGAAGAATGAAATTGAACCACTTTATCTCACCAGAAACAAAAATCAACTCCAAATGGATCAAAGACCTAGATGTCAGACCAGAAACAATCAAATACTTAGAGGAAAACATTGGTAAAACAGTTTCCCACCTACACCTCAAGGACATCTTTGATGAATCAAACCCAATTGCAAGGAAGACTAAAGCAGAAACAAACCAATGGGACTACATCAAATTGAAAAGCTTCTGCACATCCAAAGAAACTATTAAACAAACAGAGAGACCCCTCTCAGAATGGGAGAAGATCTTCACATGCCAGACATCAGACAAGAAACTAATCACCAAAATATATAAAGAGCTCATCAAACTTAGCACCAAAAAAGCAAATGACCCCATCCAAAAATGGGCAGAGGATATGAACAAAACATTCACCTCAGAGGAGATCCAAAAGGCTAACAAACATATGAAAAACTGCTCTAGGTCACTGATTGTCAGAGAAATGCAAATTAAGACAACACTAAGATACCACCTCACTCCTGTAAGAATGGCATACATCAAAAAGGACAGCGGCTACAAATGCTGGAGAGAATGTGGGGACAGAGGAACCCTTTTACATTGCTGGTGGGAATGTAAATTGGTACAGCCTCTGTGGAGAGCAGTCTGGAAAACTCTCAGAAGGCTAGACATGGACCTTCCATATGACCCAATAATTCCTCTCCTGGGGTTATACCCCAAGGACTCCATAACACCCAACCAAAAAGAGGTGTGTACTCCTATGTTCATAGCAGCACAATTCATAATAGCTAAAACCTGGAAGCAACCCAGGTGCCCAACAACAGATGAGTGGCTGAGAAAGCTGTGGTATATATACACAATGGAATACTATGCAGCTATCAAGAACAATGAACCCACCTTCTCTGACTCATCTTGGACAGAGCTAGAAGGAATTATGTTAAGTGAACTAAGTCAGAAAGATAAAGATGAGTATGGGGTGATCCCACTCATCAACAGAAGCTGACTAAGAAGATCTGAAAGGGAAACTAAAAGCAGGACCTGATCAAATTGTAAGTAGGGCACCAAAGTAAAAACCCAGTGGTGAGAGGTAGACATGCAGCTTTCTGGGCCAGTGGAAGTTGGGAGTCGGCGGGAGGGATGGGTCACAGTCCTTTGGTGGTGGGAATGGTGTTTATGTACACTCCTAGCAAAATGTAGACATATAAATCTGTAGTTAATTAATATGAGAGGGGGGAAGTCAATTGTATGTCTGAAAGTTTCTCAAAACACAAACTGAACCTTTTTAATATATAGGCTATGTATTTGATATGCGGACTCTCTCAAAAGCCTAGACCAAGTAGATTAGAAGCATCCAATAGCACAGCTATATACAAGATACTGGATACTGTACAGCAAACCATAACAAACGGACTTTTCAAAGTTAACCCAATTAACAAATAATGTGATGATAACATTAACTATCGATTGTCTTTTTGAACTCTAAGACAGCGGGAACCTCTCATCTCCACTATAGAGCCCCTACTTCCCCCAGTCCTGGAACCCTTGGATAGGGCCGACTTTCCCGTATGCATCTCCCAATCCAAACCAAATAATATTGCATCCGCCGATCACAACCTAACCAACGCAACGATTGCTACCTCAACATGCTTCACCTCAGGCTTTTTCCAGAGACTTCACGTGTGGAATGACAACCCTTCAGCTTCATTACTCAGGTGAGACCTTTCCTTTTATAGTACACTCTAATTTCATCTCAGGTAGTTCACTTTGTAACAAAGTCCCATAACCTAGATATACACCAGTTTCTGTGATAGTTTCACGTATCCATAAACTACTGCAAAATATATACCTGAAAGCCGAAGTACACTAGAGTTTGCAACTCTCTTTTCAATCACCAGGTTCCAGATGCCACCAGGATGCTGGCCGGGCTTCCCTGGATTGAAGACCCCACCAATGTGTCCTGCAGCTCAGCTTCCCCAGAGACACACCTTACTAGGGAAAGAGAGAGGCAGACTGGGAGTATGGACCGACCAGTCAACACCCATGTTCAGTGGGGAAGCAATTACAGAAGCCAGACCTTCTACTTTCTGCAGCCCTCAACGACCCTGGGTCCATGCTCCCAGAGGGCTAGAGAATTGGAAAGCTATCATGGGAGGGGGTGGGTTGTGGGGATTGGGTGGTGGGAATTGTGTGGAGTTTTACCCCTCCTACCTTATGTTTTTGTTCATTAATCCTTTCTTAAATAAAAAATTAAAAAAAAAAGAGGCAAGAGGGAGCTAGAGAGGAAGAGACACCCACAATACTGCTTTATTGTATGTTAAACTTCCTTCAGGTGGCAACTGGGGGTTTAAACTAGGGTTCCTACACATTTCAATATGTGTGCTTAACCAGATATACCACTGCTTGGTCCCATATGAATAATTTTAAAGATCATAAATAAAGCAGGTGATTAGTAAGTAATAATCCTATAAAAATAAAATTTAGAAAAGTAATTTCTAACAAAATGGATGAAATTAGTTTCTTTATAGAAATTAATTCTGTTTTATGTTTGTATTTGTATCATGACTTACACCACAACTAGAAATAAAAGCATTTTGATAAATTATGTTAGCATAAGAATTTAAAAAGAGAGGTAGACTATTATAATTTTGGGCTGTAATTTATTTTTCATTTTCATGTAAATTATTTCCCATTATTATGTCAGGTTAAATCTTTGTAAACAAATACAGAGACAATATAAAAGATAAATCCAAGAGACAGAAAGATAATTACACATTCATTTTATATAATTATTAGTAACTTATTTGATAAGCACAGGGAAAATTCAATTAGAGAAAGAAAAGTAGTGAAAGAATGTTATAAAGGAGAAATCCCACATAAATTTAATAATAGAGGATTCAGGGTACTCAAGAAAACACAAAATACTCAAAACATATTGTTATAGCACACACTTTTTACTAAAAACACTTAAGAGTTATGTACAAAAATTTTTCCAAATTTCTCCTGGACATGAAATGATTAACGTCTATAACTAGGACCTTCTTTCATAAGGCAATACTGAAAGGTTTTTTTTCTACCATCTTCAAAAAACTCTTGTGCTACTACATCATTTCT
Source organism: Erinaceus europaeus (assembly GCF_950295315.1). Lineage (NCBI taxonomy): Eukaryota > Metazoa > Chordata > Mammalia > Eulipotyphla > Erinaceidae > Erinaceus > Erinaceus europaeus. Next base: position 32,635,539 of record NC_080185.1, read on the forward strand.
TCTTAGATGAAAATGTTCAAACATAAATGAAATGTCAAATTAAAAAAAAGAAAGGGTCTTCAAGTGTACCTGCCAGAAATGATTATAAAGGCTCATTCCAATAAACTATCTCTAATTATAGTATTCACTTGAAAAGAACCTCCATCAAACTGAGTTCTAAGAAGAAAATACAAGCCTCTCCTTTATCAGCAAAGCTGACATGTACTGGAGTTCTTATTTTTTAAATTTTTATTTATGAAATGGAAAATTTGACAAGACCATAGGATAAGAGGGTACAATTCCACACAGTACCCACCAACAGAACTCCTTATGTCATCCTCTCCCTTGATAGCTTTCCTATTCTTTATTCTTCTGGGACTATGGACCCAGGATCATTATGGAGTGGAGAAGGTAGAAGGTCTGGCTTCTGTAAATGCTTCTCTGCTGAACATGAGCGTTGGAAGGTTGATACATAATCCCAGCCTGTCTCTCTCTTTCCCAACCATTTATTTTTTAGGAGAACAAAAGCTATAAATGTTTATCTGGAACCAGAAAAGCTCTAGAATTTCCAAACCAATCTTCAGAAGAAAGAGCACAACAGGGGGAACCATACCCCAAGATCGCAAATTGTATTATAGGGCCATTGTCATGAAAACTGTTTGTACTGGAACATAAATAGATACACTGGCCACTGCAAAAGAATTGAGAGACCAAAAATAAGCCCCACACCTATGGACATCTAAACTTTGACAAAGTAGCCCAGACTATTAAATAGGGAAAGGAGACTCTCTTCAACAAATAGTGCTAGAACAATTGGTTTGAAACTTGCGGAAGAATGAAACTGAACCACTATATTTTACCAAACACAAAAGTAAATTCTAAACAGATCGAGGACTTGTATGTTTAACAAGAAAAATATCAAATACTTAGAGGAAAATATTTGCAAAACTGTTTTCCGTATTAATTTTAAAGGCATCCTCAATGAAACAAATCCAATTATAAAAAAGACTAAAAGACTAAATAAAAAACAAACCAATGGAACTACATCAAATTAAAAAGCTCTGCACAGCAAAAGAAACCACCACCCAAAGAGACCTCCCAGAGAATGGGAGAATATCTTTACATGCCATACATCAGACAAGAGGCTAATACCCAAAATATGTAAAGAGCTCACCAAATCCAGCAAGAACACAAAAGGCATCATTCAAAAATGGGAGGGGATATGAACAGAATATTCTCATAGATGAGATTCAAAAGGCCAACAAACATGAAAAAATGATCCAAGTTACTGATTTTCAGAGAAATGCAAATAAAGAAAATAATATGATACCACTTCACTCCTGTGAATGTCATACATATGAAAATGTAGCAACGACAAATGCTGGAGAGATTTTGGGGACAGAGGACCCTCCTGCACTGCTGGTGGGCATGTAAATTGGTCCAATCTCTGTGGAGAGCAGTCTGGAGAACTCTGAGAAGACTAGAAGTGGAATTACCCCATGACCCTACGATTTCTCTCCTGGAGATATATCCTAAGGAAGCAAACATACTCATCCAAAAATATTTGTGTATACCTATGTTCGTAGCAACACAATTTGTAATAGGAAAAACCTTGAAGCAACCCAGGTGTCCAACAACAAATGAGTGGCTGAGCAAGTTGTGGTATATATTCACAATGGAATACTACTCAGCTATTCAAATGATGAATTCACCTTCATCCCATGTGAAGTGAAATGAGTCAGAAGCAGAAGGATGAATATGGGATGATCTCACTCATAGACAGAAGGCGAAGAACAAGATCAGAAGGGAAAACACAAAGCAGAACTTGACTGGAGTTGGTGCATTACACCAGAGTAAAAGACTCTGTGGTGTGGGGGATGGGATGGGGGTGGGGGGCTCAGGTCTTGGAACATAATGTCCGAAGAGGACTTAGTGGAGTTTGTATTGTTATGTGGAAAACTGGAAAATATTCTGAATGTACAAATTATTGCATTTTACTGTCAACTGTAAACTATTAATCCCCCCAAAATGAATAAAAAAACAAAATATAAGGAGCTGGATGATCTTATTTATAGGTTGAACTTAAGAAACAATGACAGAAGAAAAAGCACAAAGCAAAACTTGGACAAGGTGTGGTGCATTGCACCAAAGTAAAGGACTCTGGGAAAAGAAGGGAAAGAAGGGAGTTGGGGGTAGCCCACCAGGTTAAGTGCACATAGCACAAAGCCAAGGACCAGAGTAAGAATCTGGGTTCAAGCCCACCGCTCTCCACCTGCAGGGGAGTCGCTTCACAGGCGGTGAAGCAGATCTGCAGGTGTCTATCTTTCTCTCCCTCTCTGTCTTCCCCTCCTCTCTCCATTTCTCTCTGTCCCATCTAACAATGACAACATCAACAACAACGGCAATAATAACTACAACAACAATAAAAAAGGGCAACAAAAGGGAAAATAAATATATAAATATAAACAAAAAAGAAGGGAAAGGAGTCAGGAAGCACAGAAAGTGTTGGGGTTCTGATGCACGATTGTGGAAAAATATCTAAGTTGGGATTGAGAATATTTTGCAGACATCTATCATAAGGAGATGTGGAATTTTATTCATGTGTCAATAGGCATACTTTAAACTATAACCCCTATCAATAAAACAATAAAGAAATAATAAATAAAATAAAAAATTATTACAAGGGATACTGTTTCCTAAGCAGTCAGATGTGAAAGTATTTTCCAATTTCTTCTAAGGAAAATAACATTAAATTTTCATAACTGAACAGGAAATTTCAGAGGGATTATATTTTATATAAAATAGAAGACTGAAGTCTTAAAAATAATCTGACTTCCTTAGGCAGATGACCTCACCAAAGTGAACTAAAACTCTACCTCCTCAGAGTCTTACCCCACTATGGAAAGACAGAAACAGACTGGGGGTATGGATTGACCTGTCAATGCCCATGTCCAGTGAAGGAGCAATTATAGAAGCCAGACCTCCTACCTTCTGTACCCCATAAAGATCTTTGGCCCATACTCCCAGAGGGATAAAGTATAGGGAAGCTTTCAATGGAGGAGATGAGATATGGAATTCTGGTGGTAGGAACTGTATGGAATTTTACCCCTCTTATCCCACAATCTTATCAATTATTTTTAAATAGCTAATAAGTTAAATTAAACTATTGTATTTATTTTAGTCATAGAGATACAGAGAAATCAGAGCACTGTTTAGATCTGGCTTACAGTAAAGAGTCTTGGGCATAAAAAGTGTCTTGTAGAACCATTATGCTGGAAGACTGAAGTCTTTATTTACACATTCATCCATTTCTGGAAGATCACATTATATATAAAGCCAGCAAAATAGCTCATTTGGATAATGTACTGCTTTGCCATATGTGTGATCCAGGTTCAGACTCAGTCCCCTGTAACACTGAAGGAATTTTTGGTACAACGGTCTCTTCTCATCCTCTCTCTCTCTCTCTGCCTCTCCATATATATATATATATATATATTTTTTTTTTTTCAAAAAAGAAAAAGGAATAAAGAAAAGATAATAAAGAAGAGAAATAAAGTAAAATAAAATGAAATAACTAGACTTTTCCATATCTTTATGTAGATCTCATGGTCTTGAACCTACTAACTTAAAAGCAACATTTATAGAAAAAAAATTACTAGTGCGAAAGAATAAAGAATTTATAATACAATAAATGAATTTATTTTTGAAGTGAATTCTAGTCTTTAATAGCAAATTAAAGCATATAAAAGAGCAAAATAAATTCAAGTTTTTAGAGACAAAGAAAACATAATTTTTAATGATGAAATATCATTTATTAAGATTAGATGGAAAAATTCCTCTGATATTACAAAACTTTTTTGATTAGTGTAATTTATAATACAATTTTAAACAAGTATTGATACTGACAATTGAAAAGAGGTTATACTTGCGACAATACATGGTTATCCATACACGGAGTAGGGTATGTATGCTAATTTTGTATTCTCGGTGGGATAAATTAACTAAAGGAGAGGTTTTATGTGATAGTATGTATACTGAATTAGGTAACACTGAAGTTTTGAACAAGTATTGAAGGTCAGGTTGAATAATATGTACTTATATCATTTCAGTTCTCAGACTCAATGATTTGCAATATGCTTTTCCTTCCAGAAACCCATCCTACTAGGGAAAGAGAAAGGCAGACTGGGAGTATGGACCGACCAGTCAACGCCCATGTTCAGCGGGGAAGCAATTACAGAAGCCAGACCTTCTACCTTCTGCAACCCACAATGACCCTGGGTCCATGCTCCCAGAAGGATAGAGAATGGGAAAACTATCAGGGGAGGGAGTGGGATATGGAGATAGGGTTGTGGGAATTCTATGGAGTTGTACCCCTCCTACCCTATGGTTTTGTTAATTAATCCTTTCTTAAATAAATTTAAAAAAAAACAATATGCTTTTCCAGAAACATCTCCTATTCATGGAATAAAAGCCTTGATTCTTTCTCTCTCTTCTACATAAGAAAAAAATTGTTTTGTATTGCATCAAAGAAAAGACTCTGGAGAAGGAGGAAACAGACTTAATAAAGGGATAACGGGGCCCTGTTTTGTCTGTCTCCTAGATGCCACTCAAGTGGAGATGACAAACTCTGCCTTTATCTTAAAAACTAAATTCAACCATTAATCCCATAGTAAAAAGAGTAACTAAGCAAAAAAAAAAAAAAACTTTGAATAAAATAATATTTAAGCTATAATCATGAGTACAATTAAATGCACCATTTAAGTCATTTTTAGTGTAGTCATATTAGCAAATAATTACTATAGGACATTTCACAATTGAACACACTTAAAATAAAAAAGGAGCCATGTTTGTTTTGATCTTTGTGGAGAAAAAAAAAACTACCTACACAATTGTGTACCCACATTTTTTATATCGTCATATCATGACATCTAATCAAGTAGGCATCAATTTTATTATTTCAGACTTGAGATGCCTTGGGTCCATCCAAATTAAGATAAAACAGTATACATGAAAAATATGGAATTTAGGATATTAATTATAATATGAAAATCAATTCGTTTTTTACTATTGCCAATAAAAATGAGGAAACACTATGTTGAAGATCTCTGTAGCAACAATTCAAAGTTTAACAATGGAGTTTAATGAATTTATTGATTGTGGCACTGATTTAGTTCAAAGAGAGAATGAGTATCTTAAGTTATGATAGATCACATAACATAGGTGATATTTAACAATTTTGGCCTGCAAAATAGTAATTTCATATGGTTCAATGTATTATAAACCTTGCTTTTATGACAAAGGCAAACTTGTCTCCAGGGCAAAGGTTTTAATCAATTAAAAGATGAGTAATGACAGGATGACATGCTTTGTGTAAGAAAAAAAAAACTTAAGCAACAAGGAGATAAATTATTAAATGTAAGGTAAATCTTCTTTATGCCTGAGGAAATGGAATTAGCAGTAGAACACAGAGCTTACATACATGAAGCCCTGCATGCAATCTCCAGTAACATCACATGTGTTGGAGCAATATTTTGTCTTCCTCTCTCTTCTAAAATGAATAAACAGATGTTAAAAAAAATCAGCTGCCTTTGGTATATAGGAGGTGTGGAACCTCAAAACATGAATCAAAATCCACGAGAAAAGAAAAACTATGTATCAAATTACATTTAAAGCAATTGTGAGGCTACTGATCACCATAGAACATTAAGTCATATCGATGTATCCTAGTAGTGTATAAAGGAAATATCTAACTAACAAAAGGAACATTAATAATGATTCCTCCATAGAAAACCTTGAAACATTCTCTTTTTATTTTTTTATTACTTTATTTCCGTCTTAATGGTTTACAGTGCAGCTGCTTACACACAGTTACAATTTCTCATCGTCCCATTACAGATGTATGCAAAACACTTCTTTCCATCCTTCCTTCCTTCCTTCCTTCCTCCCTTCCTTCCTTCCCCAGAGTCCTTTATTTTGGTACAATACACCAAACCCAGTTGTTCAGACACCATTAGGAACCTAATCCCCACACCTATGGACATCTAATCTTAGATAAGGGGGCCCAAAGCATTAAATGGAATAAGGAGTCTCTCTTCAATAAACAGTGTTGGGAAAACTGGGTTGTAACATGCAGAAGAATGAAATTGAACCACTTTATCTCGCCAGAAACAAAAATCAACTCCAGATGGAACAAAGACCTGGATGTTAGACCAGAAACAATCAAATACTTAGAGGAAAACATTGGTAAAACAGTATCCCACCTACAACTCAAGGACATCTTTGATGAAATAATCCCAATTGCAAGAAAGACTAAAGCAGAAAGAAACCAATGAGGCTACATCAAACTGAAAAGCTTCTGCACATCCAAAGAAACCATTAAACAAACAAAGAGACCCCTCACAGAATGGGAGAAGATCTTCACATGCCAGACATCAGACAAGTAACTAATCACCAAAATATATAAAGAGCTCAGCAAACTTAGCACCAAAAAAGCAAATGACCCCATCCAAAAATGGGCAGAGGATATGAACAAGACATTCACTTCAGAGGAGATCCAAAAGGCTAACAAACATATGAAAAACTGCTCTAGGCCACTGACTGTCAGATAAATGCAAATTAAGACAACATTGAGATACCACTTCACTCTTGTAAGAATGGCATACGTCAAAAGGATAGCAGTAACAAATGCTGCAGAGGCTGTGGGGACAGAGGAACCCTCTTGCATTGCTGGTGGGAATGTAAATTGGTCTAGCCTCTGTGGAGAGCAGTCTGGAGAACTCTCACAAGGCTAGACATGGACCTTCCATATTATCCAGTAATTCCTCTCCTGGGGTTATACCCCAAGACTCCATAACACCCAACCAAAAAGAGGTATGTACTCCTATGCTCATAGCAGCACAATTCATAATAGCTAAAACTTGGAAGCAACCCAGGTACCCAACAACAGATGAGTGGCTGAGAAAGCTGTGGTATATATACACAATGGAATACTATGCAGCTATCAAGAACAATGAACCCACCTTCTCTGACCCATCTTGGACATTGCTAGAAGGAATTATGTTAAGTGAGCTAAGTCAGAAAGATAAAGATGAGTATGGGATGATCCCACTCATCAACAGAAGTTGAGAAAGAAGATCAGAAAGGGAAACTAAAAGCAGGATCTGACTAAATTGAAAGTAGGGCACCAAAGTAAAAACCCTGTGGTGAGGGGGAGGGTGGAAATGCGGCTTCCTGGGATGGTGGGGGTGGGGGTGCATGGGTGGGATGGGACACAGTCTTTTGGTGATGGGAATGGTGTTCATGTACACTCCTAGTAAAGTGTAGTCATATAAGTCACTAATTAATATTAGAGGGGGAAATTAATTCTATGTCTCAAAGTTTTTAAAACACAGACTGAGTCTTCTTAATATATAGGCTGTGTATTTGATATGCGGACTCTCTCAAAAGCCTAGACCAAGTAGATCAGAGGCAACCAGTGGCACAGAAATTTACAAGATACTGGGTACTATACAGGAAACCCTAACAAAAGGACTTTTCAAAGTTAACCCAATTACCAAATAATGTGATGATAACAATAACTATCCATTGTCTTTTTGAACCCTAAGACAGCAGGAACCTCACATTTCCACTATAGAGCCTATATTTCCCCCAGTCCTGGAACCATTGGATAGGGCCCATTTTCCTGCATGACTCTTCCAATCCATATCAAATAATACTGCATCAGCCGATCGCAACCTAATCAATGCAATTATTGACACCTCAATATTCTTCAGCTCAGACTGTGTCCAGAGACTTCAGGTGTGGAACGACAACCCTTCAGCTTCATTACTCAGGTGAGACCTTTCCTTTCATAGCATTCTCTAATTCCATCCTAGGTGGATCACTTTCTAACAAAGTCACAAAGCCTAGATATACACCAGGTTGTATGAGAGAGAGCATATGTTCACACGTATCCATAAACAAGTGCAAAATATATACCTGAAAGCAGAAGTACACTAGAGTTTGCAGTGAGTACCCCCCAACACTTCCTCTTCACTATTCCAACCTTTGGGTCCATGATTGCTCAACAATTTGTTTGGCTTCCTATGTTAACTCTCTTTTCAGCCACCAGGTTCCAGATGCCACCAGGATGCTGGCCAGGCTTCCCGGGACTGAAGACCCCACCAATGTGTCCTGGAGCTCCACTTCCCCAGAGACCCACCCTACTAGGGAAAGAGAGAGGCAGACTGGGAGTATGGACTCACCAGTCAACGTCCATGTTCAGCAGGGAAGTAATTACAGAAGCCAGACTTTCCACCTTCTGCAACCCACGACGACCCTGGGTCCATGCTCCCAGAGTGATAGAGAATGGGAAAGCTATCAGGAGAGGGGATGGGATATGTAGATTGGGTGGTTGGAATTGTGTGGAGTTGTACCCCTCCTACCGTATGGTTTTGCTAATTTATCCTTTCTTAAATAAAAAATAAATTAAAAAAATAATAAAAAAATAAATTCAGTACATCTCTAATAAAAAAAAAGAAATGGTTTCTACTTAGACATAAATACTCTCCTCACCTACTTCCTATTACATTTCCCTCAGTCACTCCAAAGCTAACCTTATCAAAGTAAGGACTACAAAAGCTGAATAAGGGCAGAGACTGGTATACTTTAATGATGATTCCTTAGTCATTATCAGGCCACCCCATCACCTGGGGCCCTCTTCAGAGTCCTAGTAATCCCACACAGACACGGTGAGCCTAGACCTCTAATAGATCTCTCTCTCTATTGTCACTGGTCATCTCCATTAGGAATAACATAATGGACCCCTTTGTGGGCACTCATAGGACCTTGCCCTCAATGTGGATCAACAATGGTAGAGAATGTTCCATCCTTCTAAGGGGGTTGGATAACATATTCTGTGTTCCATGTGAGAAAGATGGGTCCTGAAATAGTTGCAACTTGGAATATTCCTATTCATAACCACAGAATGTGAGTTCAGACCTACAGGAATGAAGAGGTTACAAAGGCTTCTATGCCGAATATGGGCCCCAGATCAAATCGATGGGGTTTACAGTCAACAATATTTATACAGTTTTCCCATATTTGGGAGATACTCTCTTCCCTTATCCAGCTTTCTAGCCATTTTCCCAGCTATGACATCATCTCCACAGACAATAACTTGGGTACACCTGCATATCAGATGTCAGGCTCAGGCAAAAACTAATAAAGTCATGGGCCCTTTGGAATATACCTTAAATAGACCTACTAGCTATTTCCTAAACAGAGACCCAAAATCTTCATCTGCAATATTCTTGGCTTTAGTTTCATTATTAGTCAACAATTCTGCTTTATATGTTAACTCTCTTTTTCAGCCACCAGGTTCCAGATGCTAACATAATGCCAACTGGACCTCCCTGGGCAGACAACTCCACCAATGTGTCCTGGAGCCCCACTTCCCCAGAGCCCTGCCTCATTAAGAAAGAAAGAGGCAGGTTGGGAGTATAGATCAACTTGTCAACACCCATGTTCAGCGGGTATATAATTACAGAAGCCAGATCTTCCACCTTCTGCACCCCATAATGACCCTGGGTCCATACTCCCAGAAGGTTAAAGAATAGGAAAGCTATCATTGGTGGGGATAGGATATGGAGTTCTGGTGGTAGGAATTGTACCCCTCTTATTGTATGGTTTTATCAATGTTTCCATTTTATGAATAAATTTTTAAAAAATAGAGAATAGGCACTAGGGATTGTGAATCATTTTATCTTTGCTTTTTCTCAGTGTTGTGCTAATGGCAATAGGAGGGGGCATAGGGTGTGAAGGCATAATCTACTAAAGATGTAGTCAATAAAAAATTGCTCTGCTTATGGGCTGAGTAGTGGCTCAACTAGTAAAGGGCACAACTTATCATGACTGAGGGGTTCAGGTTGAAGCCTCTGAGCCCCAACTTCAGGTAGGGGAAGATTCGCAAGTAGTAAGGCTGTGGTACAGGTATCTCTGTTCTGTGTCTCTGTCACTCTTATCAATCTTTCTGTCTTTTGCCCCCTGTCAAAAATGCACTAAAGCAAAGGACACTGTGGGAAGAGGAGAGGGAGGGACTTTGGCATCTTAGTACATGATATTGGAAAAAGAAAATTTGAGGGTAAGATTGATTTATAGACACCTGTCAAGGGGAGATGATGAATTGTATCCACGGTGTCAACAATTATACTGTAAACCATTAATGCCACAACAAAAGGAAAATAAAAGAAAAAATGACTATAGATATGAGTGGAGTTTCACAGGGATTGAAAGCCAACAGTTATCCTCAAGGAAAGAAAAAGAAAGAAAGAAAGAAAGAAAGAAAGAAAGAAAGAAAGAAAGAAAGAAAGAAAGAAAGGAAGGAAGGAAGGAAGGAAGAAAGAAAGAAAGAAAGAAAGAAAGAAAGAAAGAAAGAAAGAAAGAAAGAAAGAAAGAAAGAAAGAAAACACTCTTTAAAACAATCAAGAAGACCAAATTTTGGTCCACTTTTTATTACCACAACATGCCATTATTCTTAAACATTTCCAGTGACAAAATGCTTCTACTATATCTGACAGTATCCACAGTCCCCTCTATCTTGCTATAACACTTTATTTATTTTTTGCTGTTAACACTTTTTCCCCAAACTCTACCACTTTTTTTGTCTAATTAAATTAAAGCTAGGCAATAGACTAAGATCCTTTACTCTCCTCATCACCCTTTCATTTGATTACACTTTTCCTTTAACTCACATCCCATGATTCTTTTTTACCATTTTAATGTTTATGGCTCAAGGTTTTTTGTTTGTTTGTTTGTTTTTGAGCTTATAATTACTTTTCTATTAAAATCATGGGCCCAGTATTCTGACTGCTCTGCCACTGGCTAGGTGGATGACCTTGGGGAGCTCATTTAGTACGTCTGTGGGCATACTGATCAAATGTACTTATAGAGACATTGTAAGAAATAAATTAGTCTGGAGTCGGTCTGTAGCGGAGCGGGTTAAACGCATACAGCATGAAGCGCAAGGACCAGCATAAGGATCCTGGTTGGAGCCCAAAGCTCCCCACCTGCAGGGGAGTAGCTTCAAAGAGGTGAAGCATGTCTGAAGGTGTCTGTCTTTCTCTCCCCCTCTCTGTCTTCCCCTCCTGTCTCCATTTCTCTGTGTCCTATCTAACAATGACATCAATAACAATAATAACTGCAACAATAAAAAAAAAAACAAGTGCAACAAAATGGAAAATAAAGAAACTGTTTTAAAAAGGAAATTAAGTTAATTTTCTTAAAAATTTTGAATAGTACACAATAAACTTTATGTGTTCTTTTTATTCTTTTGGGAACTTGGGAGAAACTATATTGAAAACAGACATATAGAGAGCTGAGTGGTGGCACACCTGGTTGAATGCACATATTACAGTGCATAAGGACAAGGGTTAAGCACCTAGTTCCTAGCTACCTGTGGAGGGAATCTTCATAGGTATTGAAGTTGTGCCACAGGTCTCTCTCTCCCTCTCCCTCTCTCTTTCTCTGCTTTCGCTCCCCCTTCCCTCTCAGTTCTGTCTCTATCCAAAAATAAATAAATAAAATAGATTTTAAAAAGGAAAATAGTCACATTAATAAGAAGTTGTTATTAATCTAGAATTTGATTACAAAAACATTTGGTGCAAATATATTGCTTTTAGATAAAATCAGAATTTCAAGGCTATGTTAGAAGAAACTGGTCCTTCTTAACATAGTTTACTAAAGTATGTATAGAAATAGTAAACAAATGTTAGATAGATATTTTAGTATTAAAGCATGTAACTTGTATACCTGAGGCTCTAGAAACCCATGATTCAATACAGATAGGTGTTCTGTGTGGTGAGAAGTGCTCTGATATCTCTATCTGATACTTTCATAAAAAATATAGATCATGTTTAGTGAGATAAGTCAAAAGATGAAATATAAATATTGTTGACCTCATTCAGAGATGGAACTTCAGGAATAAAGAAAAGGAAAATAAAGGATGAAATTTAGACTAACTGGTTTTATTGCAGTGGAGTCAAAGACTCTAAGGAAGAGTCATAAGGGGGTTAAGTGGGTGTTGGTTACTTGGTGCACAATGGTGAAAGAAGACTTCAGTTGGTGATGTGTGTGTGGTTCACAGACACCTATTATGGGAAGATGAGAAACTGTACTCATGTGATAAATGTCCTATAAATCATTATTCCCCTCCCCCCAAAATGATAGGAAATTAAGTTGTAAACAAACATACAAATAGTAACTAATGCAAGGTAACTTACTTTTTACAGATAATTTTGAGTTGTAAGAGACTATTATCTTAATATTTATTGAATGCCTACTATATAATATATACTAAATAACACATTTACCCTTGTAATATCATGGACAATTTTAGCCATGCTAAGATCTGTATATGCATATAATTACTTCCCTATTTGATCACCTAAAGCATATTATTTAATTGATGGCAAGGCAATTTTTTAACATTAAAAATTTCACTTTTTTTTGTTCTGGATGTAAGACCTTAAGAAGCTATCTGTAAAAGTGAAACCTTGTTGATGAAAGATGAAAACTAATTTCTACCAGGAATCATGATAATATACCCTGTGCAACAGAAAATTGAAATAGGAGGATAAAAGAAAACAAATGAGACTGGGTTGTGATGAACTTGGTTGAGCACACATGTGACCACACCGAAGGAATGGGTCCAAAACCCCAGTCCCTATCTGCAAGGGGGAAACTTCACAAGTAGTGAAGCAATGTTGTAGTCGTCTTTCTCTCTCCTCATCACCCACTTCCCTCTTGATTTCTCCCAATCTTAACCAAAATAAATAAAATATTTAAAAATCAAATTAAAAAAATGAGTGGTAATCTTAACTTAAGTGTTTTAGTAATGTTAATTTTTTAAATGAGTCTTTTCATATAATACATAGTAATTTATTTAAACAATTAAACATATTTTAATACATACTAGTTTGTTCTGTTATTATTTTTGTTTGTTTTCTTTGTTTTATCTTTTTTACCAGAGCACTGTTCAACTCTGTTTTATGGTGGCTTATGGTTAAGTACCATATAAGATAGACAGAGAGAAGTTTAGAGGGGAGGAAGAGGTAGAGGTAAAGAGACAAAGAAACAGAGACACCTGCAGCCCCGCTTCACCATTCGTGAAACTTTTACCCTGCAGGTAGTGACCAGAAGCTTGAAAACAGGTCTTCGCATACTATAATCTGTGTGTGTAACCAGGTGCACCACTGCCTGGCCACGCACTGGCTTTTTTGCTTCTTATACTTGGATTATTATTTCTTCATTCAATATTCTTAGCATAGGTCCATGGAACCATTAAGAATTCACATTTATTTTTGTATTTTTTTTTCATTTAGGGATATATTTTGCTGCTAAATACATGTTAGTTTTCGTTGGTGTTCAGGGATCTAATAAATCAGACTGCCTTCTTGCATTTCTTAAGCACTATTGCCCAGTGTAAATACTTTCCACTATTTCATAGAGGGAATCAGTCAGTAGTGGTCTGGTATGTAATCTGTGTCAAGACACAAAACATGCAGATTGTAAAAGTGCCTATATCTATGTGGGCTACAACTGGTTACCTAGGAATACTATGCTGTGGGAATATCTCAGGCTCTTGTGCCAAATCTCATATAGTAGAGGTAGTAGCAGTAGAGAAAACACTTGTTTCATCATTATAATTTTCACCTGGCAAGGCAACTGTTGAAAGTCCATGAGGACTATAAGTCTCTGTAGTAGCTGTGGCACCAGTTCAAATTTGACTATAGTGTGATTATTTTCAATTCAAACAAATCTGAAAGATATCTATAGTCTATTAAGTAACTCAGACTTCAAGGAATAAAGCATGTCTTCTCTTTAATGGTGAAGCTAGGGTTTGCTCTTAACTCTTAACAGGCAAGAGGCTGATATCAGCATAATACTGTCTTTCCATTTTTTAATGTATTTTGATTAATTTCTTCAAGTATTGCTTTGTTGGTTGTCTGTACAACTAATTACTAAGGACTTTGTTTTTATACTAGTGTAAATAAAATTGTTTTGCTATTTTCATACTCATAATATTCAACATTAAAATATAGAAATAAAAGTGAGTTTTCATATGCAGTTTTTTTTCATCTTTCATGAGCTCATTATATATAATGAAAAAATAATGTGGATTTTCTTGGATATTATTTTGTTATCTGTGAATAGAGCTAATAGAGCTACTTTGCCTCCATCCATGTTCGCCTGTAATTCCTCTATGTCTCTCTCTTGAACTAAATAATCAAGTATGGTGTTAACTGACTTTTTTATATATCTTTTATTTCAGATTAAGGAAATCCACTTCTACTCCAAGTTTTTTGAGTGTTTTTGTTATTAAATAGTACTTAATATTATCAAATACTTCCTCTACCCCACTTGAAATTACCTTGTGGTTTTTACTTCTATCCTATAAATACAGTGCATTAAATATTGATTTATTTTTATATTTTGAACTGTTCTTAAATTGCTAAGATAAATTCCACTTGGTCATGACAAGTATAATTTTTATGTGTGAGTAGCTCCTGTATATTATATTATGATGAGGATTTTTCTATATATATTCAAGATGGATAATTAACTACATTTTTCTTTTGATGCTTTTTCTTATTTTCAATCAAGATACTAAAGGTATCATAGATAGCTAAGCATATTTTAGCATGGTATAATAAAAAAGTCAAGATTGCAGGTATATCAAAAACTTGTTTGAGGACTTTGATGGTCTATACCAATGTGGTATTTCTCTGTAATTACCCACCCAGGATCTCATTGCTATTGGCGATGAGCTCTGTATTATTTACTTTCAATTTCCTGTAACTACTATTTGGTTTATACCTTTTTTTTCTTTTTTTATTTTCATTCCCTTGATTGTAAATTTGTAGACAATTACAATAAGAAAGGATAGATCAGGTCGGCAACAGTGGAGGTAGGTAGGCCATGAAATTAGAAGGAGTTGGGCTTCAGCAGGCTGCAACATCGGAGATATTGAGAGAAGGGGCCTAACCAAACCAGCTGAGTGATTGCAAAGTAGGCTGGCAGGTGTGAGTGGAAAACAGTAACAGAGGACCTGTTGGTGCGAGCAGCCCCAGAAGAAGCAACCTTCTAAGATGGGTAGGTACTTGTGCTGAGAGCCAGTAGAAAAGATGACTATAGTGCCTAAAGTCTCCTGCCAGTTGGGATGTAAACTGAGTATTTACCTGTAACGTGAAAGTCTCTCTGACCTCACCACCTGGATTTAGACTTTTTTTATTTTGTTGTTAGTTTATCTGAGATGATAGTGTTTGTTGTGGTGGTGATGGTGGCAAGAAAAACAGTCCACTACCATCTTGGTCGTTAAGTTAATTCTCCCCATATTTATAATTAACAGAATGGACACTTATTTGTTCTTCCATTGTGAGCAGATAAAAGATTTGGAGTTCCCACAGCGTCTCCAGCATTTGTTGCTGCTGTCCTTTTTGATGTATGCCATTCTTACAGGAGTGAGGTGGTGTCTCAATGTTGTCTTAATTTGCATTTCTCTGACAATCAGTGACCTAGAGCAGTTTTTCATATGTTTCTTAGCCTTTTGGATCTCCTCTGAGGTAATTGTCTTGTTCATATCCTCTGCCCATTTTGGGATGGGGTCATTTGATTATTTGGTGCTAAATTTGCTGAGCTCTTTATATATTTTGGTGATTAGTTTCTTTTCTGATGTATGGCATGTGAAGATCTTCTCCCATTCTGTGTTTATTTAATAGTTTCTTTGGATGGGCAGAAGCTTTTCAATTTGATGTAGTCCCACTGGTTTGTTTCTGCTTTAGTCTTTCTTGCAATTGGGTTTATTTCATCAAAGATGTCCTTGAGGTGTAGGTGGGAA